>NC_091206.1:5817679-5904032 GCF_040958095.1 Procambarus clarkii | reverse complement strand
CATATCTCCTCCCTTATTCCCACCGTGGGTTCGAATCCCAGGTGATTAGACCTGCCCTAAGTCCATGGATCCAAGGTATCCATCCGTGGGCCCAACGGATTTCACCCCTTCCTCACTTTCCAAGGGCCAGGTCAATTCCAGCTATCCAGGAAACCTGTCGAAACAGAGGCAGCTACAGGAGGGGACACACAAATATTTGTGCCCTGCAGTTACACACCCGTTCCGACAGGCTCGATCGCAATCTATCCAGATGAGAACACGTTCTCTTCCGACTAGACCACGCTGGAGTCGCTGTATGTCTCAAATTTGGTTCCTTTATTTATAGTTAGTATTTTTGGTGTATTAATTGATTTGTTTTAATTTTTTAATGACTTAGGTAGAGTGATTTAGGGAGTTGGGGGGGAGGTCGGGTTGTGTGTGTATTGGATTGTACGAGATCGTGGTTTGTTAGTATTTATCTAGTTGTGTTCACCTAGTTGTACTTGCGAGGGTTGAGCTCTGCTCTTTCGGCCCGCCTCTCAACTGCCAATCAATCAATCAATTATTAACTAATAAAAAAAATTCCACACACACACACACCCAGGAAGCAGCCCGCAACAGCTGTCTAACGCCCATTTACATATTTACTGCTAAGTAACAGAGGGCATCAGAATGATAGAAACTCTCCTGATTTCCGTTTGTGCCATCACCGGGGGATCGAATGAGCTAGGATTACGAGTCGGGAGCGACGTCCACTCAGCAATAAAGCCCCCTAGTTTGTGTATTGGTGCAAAAGATAATTTGGTAGAGGTTAAGGGAAAGGAATGACGTTTGGTGGCCTTGAAAGCTCTGGAGGGGAGGGGGGTTGCCAGTTATGAATTAAAATTGTTATTTTTTAAGATAGGATATATAAGCAAAAGACGTTGCGAGATATAGTAAGAAAAGTGTTTCTGACTGAAGTTAGGTACTGTGTGATTGACTTGTATGTTAGGAAAAAGAATATTTATTAGAAACTTAGATAATCTTTAGAAATGTTTCTTCGCAAATAGTTGCCAATTATTGTGTGAAAAGCCTATGGTTACCGTACCTTAAACAAACACTCGTGAGCACAATTAGTCCACGGGATTCAGAGAGAGTGAGAATGAACAGCGAAATAGTAACACAAAATGTGACAATGAGGGGAAACTATGTCATTCAAACGTTAACCATATAAATTACAGTAACACTAACTGAGCGTCCACATACATATTCCAATCAATTTATGTTAACCATTTTAGGGTTGGTTAGGTTCGGTAATATATCTACATTAGTTTTAACTCAAATGAAAAGAACTTAACTCATACATAATGAAATGAACAGTTTTATCATTTCATAAGAAAAAAATTAGAGAAATTATAATAATTCAGGAAAACTTGGCTTATTAGGCAAAACGGGCCTTGCATACTAGGCTGAGAAGTGCGTTCTGGCTACTAGGTACGACATATATAGTTAGTATTTTATATATATATATATATATATATATATATATATATATATATATATATATATATATATATATATATATATATATATATATATATATATATATATAATATTTTTTATTTTATTTATTTATTTTTTAAAAATGTTATATTTATAAATATATATGTATATTTAAATATTGATATATACCTGTGGGTCCAGGAGGCCATCTGTGTCCCCTCAGATGGTCTCCCTTATCACAGTTTGTGTCTATGGATGTCTGTCTGTGTGTGTGCTTATCCCTGTGAGTGTCAGTGTGAGTGTGTGAGAGTCCGGTTGCGTGTGTGTCCGGTTATGCCTGTGGGTCCACGAGTCCATCTGTGTCCCTTCAGATGGTCTCCCTTATCACAGTCTATGGGTGTGTGTGAGTGTGAGTGCCCCTGTGAGTGTTCGGGTGAGGGTGTGTGTGTGAGTGTCCGGGTTTATGTGAGGTTTGGTTCCAGGAAACATCCTTCCCCCCCCCCTCCCCATATCTCCTCCCTTATTCCCACCGTGGGTTCGAATCCCAGGTGATTAGACCTGCCCTAAGTCCATGGATCCAAGGAATCCATCCGTGGGCCCAACGGATTTCACCCCTTCCTCACTTTCCAAGGGCCAGGTCAATTCCAGCTATCCAGGAAACCTGTCGAAACAGAGGCAGCTACAGGAGGGGACACACAAATATTTGTGCCCTGCAGTTACACACCCGTTCCGACAGGCTCGATCGCAATCTATCCAGATGAGAACACGTTCTCTTCCGACTAGAACACGCTGGAGTCGCTGTATGTCTCAAATTTGGTTCCTTTATTTATAGTTAGTATTTTTGGTGTATTAATTGATTTGTTTTAATTTTTTAATGACTTAGGTAGAGTGATTTAGGGAGTTGGGGGGGAGGTCGGGTTGTGTGTGTATTGGATTGTACGAGATCGTGGTTTGTTAGTATTTATCTAGTTGTGTTCACCTAGTTGTACTTGCGAGGGTTGAGCTCTGCTCTTTCGGCCCGCCTCTCAACTGCCAATCAATCAATCAATTATTAACTAATAAAAAAAAATTCCACACACACACACACCCAGGAAGCAGCCCGCAACAGCTGTCTAACGCCCATTTACATATTTACTGCTAAGTAACAGAGGGCATCAGAATGATAGAAACTCTCCTGATTTCCGTTTGTGCCATCACCGAGGGATCGAATGAGCTAGGATTACGAGTCGGGAGCGACGTCCACTCAGCAATAAAGCCCCCTAGTTTGTGTATTGGTGCAAAAGATAATTTGGTAGAGGTTAAGGGAAAGGAATGACGTTTGGTGGCCTTGAAAGCTCTGGAGGGGAGGGGGGTTGCCAGTTATGAATTAAAATTGTTATTTTTTAAGATAGGATATATAAGCAAAAGACGTTGCGAGATATAGTAAGAAAAGTGTTACTGACTGAAGTTAGGTACTGTGTGATTGACTTGTATGTTAGGAAAAAGAATATTTATTAGAAACTTAGATAATCTTTAGAAATGTTTCTTCGCAAATAGTTGCCAATTATTGTGTGAAAAGCCTATGGTTACCGTACCTTAAACAAACACTCGTGAGCACAATTAGTCCACGGGATTCAGAGAGAGTGAGAATGAACAGCGAAATAGTAACACAAAATGTGACAATGAGGGGAAACTATGTCATTCAAACGTTAACCATATAAATTACAGTAACACTAACTGAGCGTCCACATACATATTCCAATCAATTTATGTTAACCATTTTAGGGTTGGTTAGGTTCGGTTATATATCTACATTAGTTTTAACTCAAATGCAAAGAACTTAACTCATACATAATGAAATGAACAGTTTTATCATTTCATAAGAAAAAAATTAGAGAAAATATAATAATTCAGGAAAACTTGGCTTATTAGGCAAAACGGGCCTTGCATAGTAGGCTGAGAAGTGCGTTCTGGCTACTAGGTACGACATATATAGTTAGTATTTTATATATATATATATATATATATATATATATATATATATATATATATATATATATATATATATATATATATAATATTTTTTATTTTATTTATTTATTTTTTAAAAATGTTATATTTATAAATATATATGTATATTTAAATATTGATATATACCTGTGGGTCCAGGAGGCCATCTGTGTCCCCTCAGATGGTCTCCCTTATCACAGTTTGTGTCTATGGATGTCTGTCTGTGTGTGTGCTTATCCCTGTGAGTGTCAGTGTGAGTGTGTGAGTCCGGTTGCGTGTGTGTCCGGTTATGCCTGTGGGTCCACGAGGCCATCTGTGTCCCTTCAGATGGTCTCCCTTATCACAGTCTATGGGTGTGTGTGAGTGTGAGTGCCCCTGTGAGTGTTCGGGTGAGGGTGTGTGTGTGAGTGTCCGGGTTTATGTGAGGTTTGGTTCCAGGAAACATCCTTCCCCTCCCCCTCCCCATATCTCCTCCCTTATTCCCACCGTGGGTTCGAATCCCAGGTGATTAGACCTGCCCTAAGTCCATGGATCCAAGGAATCCATCCGTGGGCCCAACGGATTTCACCCCTTCCTCACTTTCCAAGGGCCAGGTCAATTCCAGCTATCCAGGAAACCTGTCGAAACAGAGGCAGCTACAGGAGGGGACACACAAATATTTGTGCCCTGCAGTTACACACCCGTTCCGACAGGCTCGATCGCAATCTATCCAGATGAGAACACGTTCTCTTCCGACTAGAACACGCTGGAGTCGCTGTATGTCTCAAATTTGGTTCCTTTATTTATAGTTAGTATTTTTGGTGTATTAATTGATTTGTTTTAATTTTTTAATGACTTAGGTAGAGTGATTTAGGGAGTTGGGGGGGAGGTCGGGTTGTGTGTGTATTGGATTGTACGAGATCGTGGTTTGTTAGTATTTATCTAGTTGTGTTCACCTAGTTGTACTTGCGAGGGTTGAGCTCTGCTCTTTCGGCCCGCCTCTCAACTGCCAATCAATCAATCAATTATTAACTAATAAAAAAAAATTCCACACACACACACACCCAGGAAGCAGCCCGCAACAGCTGTCTAACGCCCATTTACATATTTACTGCTAAGTAACAGAGGGCATCAGAATGATAGAAACTCTCCTGATTTCCGTTTGTGCCATCACCGAGGGATCGAATGAGCTAGGATTACGAGTCGGGAGCGACGTCCACTCAGCAATAAAGCCCCCTAGTTTGTGTATTGGTGCAAAAGATAATTTGGTAGAGGTTAAGGGAAAGGAATGACGTTTGGTGGCCTTGAAAGCTCTGGAGGGGAGGGGGGTTGCCAGTTATGAATTAAAATTGTTATTTTTTAAGATAGGATATATAAGCAAAAGACGTTGCGAGATATAGTAAGAAAAGTGTTACTGACTGAAGTTAGGTACTGTGTGATTGACTTGTATGTTAGGAAAAAGAATATTTATTAGAAACTTAGATAATCTTTAGAAATGTTTCTTCGCAAATAGTTGCCAATTATTGTGTGAAAAGCCTATGGTTACCGTACCTTAAACAAACACTCGTGAGCACAATTAGTCCACGGGATTCAGAGAGAGTGAGAATGAACAGCGAAATAGTAACACAAAATGTGACAATGAGGGGAAACTATGTCATTCAAACGTTAACCATATAAATTACAGTAACACTAACTGAGCGTCCACATACATATTCCAATCAATTTATGTTAACCATTTTAGGGTTGGTTAGGTTCGGTTATATATCTACATTAGTTTTAACTCAAATGAAAAGAACTTAACTCATACATAATGAAATGAACAGTTTTATCATTTCATAAGAAAAAAATTAGAGAAAATATAATAATTCAGGAAAACTTGGCTTATTAGGCAAAACGGGCCTTGCATACTAGGCTGAGAAGTGCGTTCTGGCTAATAGGTACGACATATATAGTTAGTATTTTATATATATATATATATATATATATATATATATATATATATATATATATATATATATATATATATATAATATTTTTTATTTTATTTATTTATTTTTTAAAAATGTTATATATATAAATATATATGTATATTTAAATATTGATATATACCTGTGGGTCCAGGAGGCCATCTGTGTCCCCTCAGATGGTCTCCCTTATCACAGTTTGTGTCTATGGATGTCTGTCTGTGTGTGTGCTTATCCCGGTGAGTGTCAGTGTGAGTGTGAGAGTCCGGTTGCGTGTGTGTCCGGTTATGCCTGTGGGTCCACGAGGCCATCTGTGTCCCTTCAGATGGTCTCCCTTATCACAGTCTATGGGTGTGTGTGAGTGTGAGTGCCCCTGTGAGTGTTCGGGTGAGGGTGTGTGTGTGAGTGTCCGGGTATATGTGAGGATTGGTTCCAGGAAACATCCTTCCCCTCCCCCTCCCCATATCTCCTCCCTTATTCCCACCGTGGGTTCGAATCCCAGGTGATTAGACCTGCCCTAAGTCCATGGATCCAAGGTATCCATCCGTGGGCCCAACGGATTTCACCCCTTCATCACTTTCCAAGGGCCAGGTCAATTCCAGCTATCCAGGAAACCTGTCGAAACAGAGGCAGCTACAGGAGGGGACACACAAATATTTGTGCCCCGCAGTTACACACCCGTTCCGACAGGCTCGATCGCAATCTATCCAGATGAGAACACGTTCTCTTCCGACTAGACCACGCTGGAGTCGCTGTATGTCTCAAATTTGTTTCCTTTATTTATAGTTTGTATTTTTGGTGTATTAATTGATTTGTTTTAATTTTTTAATGACTTAGGTAGAGTGATTTAGGGAGTTGGGGGGGAGGTCGGGTTGTGTGTGTATTGGATTGTACGAGATCGTGGTTTGTTAGTATTTATCTAGTTGTGTTCACCTAGTTGTACTTGCGAGGGTTGAGCTCTGCTCTTTTGGCCCGCCTCTCAACTGCCAATCAATCAATCAATTATTAACTAATAAAAAAAAATTCCACACACACACACACCCAGGAAGCAGCCCGCAACAGCTGTCTAACGCCCATTTACATATTTACTGCTAAGTAACAGAGGGCATCAAAATGATAGAAACTCTGCTGATTTCCGTTTGTGCCATCACCGGGGGATCGAATGAGCTAGGATTACGAGTCGGGAGCGACGTCCACTCAGCAATAAAGCCCCCTAGTTTGTGTATTGGTGCAAAAGATAATTTGGTAGAGGTTAAGGGAAAGGAATGACGTTTGGTGGCCTTGAAAGCTCTGGAGGGGAGGGGGGTTGCCAGTTATGAATTAAAATTGTTATTTTTTAAGATAGGATATATAAGCAAAAGACGTTGCGAGATATAGTAAGAAAAGTGTTTCTGACTGAAGTTAGGTACTGTGTGATTGACTTGTATGTTAGGAAAAAGAATATTTATTAGAAACTTAGATAATCTTTAGAAATGTTTCTTCGCAAATAGTTGCCAATTATTGTGTGAAAAGCCTATGGTTACCGTACCTTAAACAAACACTCGTGAGCACAATTAGTCCACGGGATTCAGAGAGAGTGAGAATGAACAGCGAAATAGTAACACAAAATGTGACAATGAGGGGAAACTATGTCATTCAAACGTTAACCATATAAATTACAGTAACACTAACTGAGCGTCCACATACATATTCCAATCAATTTATGTTAACCATTTTAGGGTTGGTTAGGTTCGGTTATATATCTACATTAGTTTTAACTCAAATGAAAAGAACTTAACTCATACATAATGAAATGAACAGTTTTATCATTTCATAAGAAAAAAATTAGAGAAAATATAATAATTCAGGAAAACTTGGCTTATTAGGCAAAACGGGCCTTGCATACTAGGCTGAGAAGTGCGTTCTGGCTAATAGGTACGACATATATAGTTAGTATTTTATATATATATATATATATATATATATATATATATATATATATATATATATATATAATATTTTTTATTTTATTTATTTATTTTTTAAAAATGTTATATATATAAATATATATGTATATTTAAATATTGATATATACCTGTGGGTCCAGGAGGCCATCTGTGTCCCCTCAGATGGTCTCCCTTATCACAGTTTGTGTCTATGGATGTCTGTCTGTGTGTGTGCTTATCCCTGTGAGTGTCAGTGTGAGTGTGTGAGAGTCCGGTTGCGTGTGTGTCCGGTTATGCCTGTGGGTCCACGAGGCCATCTGTGTCCCTTCAGATGGTCTCCCTTATCACAGTCTATGGGTGTGTGTGAGTGTGAGTGCCCCTGTGAGTGTTCGGGTGAGGGTGTGTGTGTGAGTGTCCGGGTTTATGTGAGGTTTGGTTCCAGGAAACATCCTTCCCCTCCCCCTCCCCATATCTCCTCCCTTATTCCCACCGTGGGTTCGAATCCCAGGTGATTAGACCTGCCCTAAGTCCATGGATCCAAGGTATCCATCCGTGGGCCCAACGGATTTCACCCCTTCCTCACTTTCCAAGGGCCAGGTCAATTCCAGCTATCCAGGAAACCTGTCGAAACAGAGGCAGCTACAGGAGGGGACACACAAATATTTGTGCCCTGCAGTTACACACCCGTTCCGACAGGCTCGATCGCAATCTATCCAGATGAGAACACGTTCTCTTCCGACTAGAACACGCTGGAGTCGCTGTATGTCTCAAATTTGGTTCCTTTATTTATAGTTAGTATTTTTGGTGTATTAATTGATTTGTTTTAATTTTTTAATGACTTAGGTAGAGTGATTTAGGGAGTTGGGGGGGGAGGTCGGGTTGTGTGTGTATTGGATTGTACGAGATTGTGGTTTGTTAGTATTTATCTAGTTGTGTTCACCTAGTTGTACTTGCGAGGGTTGAGCTCTGCTCTTTCGGCCCGCCTCTCAACTGCCAATCAATCAATCAATTATTAACTAATAAAAAAAAATTCCACAAACACACACACCCAGGAAGCAGCCCGCAACAGCTGTCTAACGCCCATTTACATATTTACTGCTAAGTAACAGAGGGCATCAGAATGATAGAAACTCTCCTGATTTCCGTTTGTGCCATCACCGAGGGATCGAATGAGCTAGGATTACGAGTCGGGAGCGACGTCCACTCAGCAATAAAGCCCCCTAGTTTGTGTATTGGTGCAAAAGATAATTTGGTAGAGGTTAAGGGAAAGGAATGACGTTTGGTGGCCTTGAAAGCTCTGGAGGGGAGGGGGGTTGCCAGTTATGAATTAAAATTGTTATTTTTTAAGATAGGATATATAAGCAAAAGACGTTGCGAGATATAGTAAGAAAAGTGTTACTGACTGAAGTTAGGTACTGTGTGATTGACTTGTATGTTAGGAAAAAGAATATTTATTAGAAACTTAGATAATCTTTAGAAATGTTTCTCCGCAAATAGTTGCCAATTATTGTGTGAAAAGCCTATGGTTACCGTACCTTAAACAAACACTCGTGAGCACAATTAGTCCACGGGATTCAGAGAGAGTGAGAATGAACAGCGAAATAGTAACACAAAATGTGACAATGAGGGGAAACTATGTCATTCAAACGTTAACCATATAAATTACAGTAACACTAACTGAGCGTCCACATACATATTCCAATCAATTTATGTTAACCATTTTAGGGTTGGTTAGGTTCGGTAATATATCTACATTAGTTTTAACTCAAATGAAAAGAACTTAACTCATACATAATGAAATGAACAGTTTTATCATTTCATAAGAAAAAAATTAGAGAAATTATAATAATTCAGGAAAACTTGGCTTATTAGGCAAAACGGGCCTTGCATACTAGGCTGAGAAGTGCGTTCTGGCTACTAGGTACGACATATATAGTTAGTATTTTATATATATATATATATATATATATATATATATATATATATATATATATATATATATATATATATATATATATATATATATATATATATATAATATTTTTTATTTTATTTATTTATTTTTTAAAAATGTTATATTTATAAATATATATGTATATTTAAATATTGATATATACCTGTGGGTCCAGGAGGCCATCTGTGTCCCCTCAGATGGTCTCCCTTATCACAGTTTGTGTCTATGGATGTCTGTCTGTGTGTGTGCTTATCCCTGTGAGTGTCAGTGTGAGTGTGTGAGAGTCCGGTTGCGTGTGTGTCCGGTTATGCCTGTGGGTCCACGAGGCCATCTGTGTCCCTTCAGATGGTCTCCCTTATCACAGTCTATGGGTGTGTGTGAGTGTGAGTGCCCCTGTGAGTGTTCGGGTGAGGGTGTGTGTGTGAGTGTCCGGGTTTATGTGAGGTTTGGTTCCAGGAAACATCCTTCCCCTCCCCATATCTCCTCCCTTATTCCCACCGTGGGTTCGAATCCCAGGTGATTAGACCTGCCCTAAGTCCATGGATCCAAGGTATCCATCCGTGGGCCCAACGGATTTCACCCCTTCCTCACTTTCCAAGGGCCAGGTCAATTCCAGCTATCCAGGAAACCTGTCGAAACAGAGGCAGCTACAGGAGGGGACACACAAATATTTGTGCCCTGCAGTTACACACCCGTTCCGACAGGCTCGATAGCAATCTATCCAGATGAGAACACGTTCTCTTCCGACTAGAACACGCTGGAGTCGCTGTATGTCTCAAATTTGGTTCCTTTATTTATAGTTAGTATTTTTGGTGTATTAATTGATTTGTTTTAATTTTTTAATGACTTAGGTAGAGTGATTTAGGGAGTTGGGGGGGAGGTCGGGTTGTGTGTGTATTGGATTGTACGAGATTGTGGTTTGTTAGTATTTATCTAGTTGTGTTCACCTAGTTGTACTTGCGAGGGTTGAGCTCTGCTCTTTCGGCCCGCCTCTCAACTGCCAATCAATCAATCAATTATTAACTAATAAAAAAAAATTCCACACACACACACACCCAGGAAGCAGCCCGCAACAGCTGTCTAACGCCCATTTACATATTTACTGCTAAGTAACAGAGGGCATCAGAATGATAGAAACTCTCCTGATTTCCGTTTGTGCCATCACCGGGGGATCGAATGAGCTAGGATTACGAGTCGGGAGCGACGTCCACTCAGCAATAAAGCCCCCTAGTTTGTGTATTGGTGCAAAAGATAATTTGGTAGAGGTTAAGGGAAAGGAATGACGTTTGGTGGCCTTGAAAGCTCTGGAGGGGAGGGGGGTTGCCAGTTATGAATTAAAATTGTTATTTTTTAAGATAGGATATATAAGCAAAAGACGTTGCGAGATATAGTAAGAAAAGTGTTACTGACTGAAGTTAGGTACTGTGTGATTGACTTGTATGTTAGGAAAAAGAATATTTATTAGAAACTTAGATAATCTTTAGAAATGTTTCTCCGCAAATAGTTGCCAATTATTGTGTGAAAAGCCTATGGTTACCGTTCCTTAAACAAACACTCGTGAGCACAATTAGTCCACGGGATTCAGAGAGAGTGAGAATGAACAGCGAAATAGTAACACAAAATGTGACAATGAGGGGAAACTATGTCATTCAAACGTTAACCATATAAATTACAGTAACACTAACTGAGCGTCCACATACATATTCCAATCAATTTATGTTAACCATTTTAGGGTTGGTTAGGTTCGGTTATATATCTACATTAGTTTTAACTCAAATGAAAAGAACTTAACTCATACATAATGAAATGAACAGTTTTATCATTTCATAAGAAAAAAATTAGAGAAAATATAATAATTCAGGAAAACTTGGCTTATTAGGCAAAACGGGCCTTGCATACTAGGCTGAGAAGTGCGTTCTGGCTAATAGGTACGACATATATAGTTAGTATTTTATATATATATATATATATATATATATATATATATATATATATATATATATATATATATATATATATATATATATATATATATATATATATATATATATATATATATATATATATATATATATAATATTTTTTATTTTATTTATTTATTTTTTAAAAATGTTATATATATAAATATATATGTATATTTAAATATTGATATATACCTGTGGGTCCAGGAGGCCATCTGTGTCCCCTCAGATGGTCTCCCTTATCACAGTTTGTGTCTATGGATGTCTGTCTGTGTGTGTGCTTATCCCTGTGAGTGTCAGTGTGAGTGTGTGAGAGTCCGGTTGCGTGTGTGTCCGGTTATGCCTGTGGGTCCACGAGGCCATCTGTGTCCCTTCAGATGGTCTCCCTTATCACAGTCTATGGGTGTGTGTGAGTGTGAGTGCCCCTGTGAGTGTTCGGGTGAGGGTGTGTGTGTGAGTGTCCGGGTTTATGTGAGGTTTGGTTCCAGGAAACATCCTTCCCCTCCCCCTCCCCATATCTCCTCCCTTATTCCCACCGTGGGTTCGAATCCCAGGTGATTAGACCTGCCCTAAGTCCATGGATCCAAGGTATCCATCCGTGGGCCCAACGGATTTCACCCCTTCCTCACTTTCCAAGGGCCAGGTCAATTCCAGCTATCCAGGAAACCTGTCGAAACAGAGGCAGCTACAGGAGGGGACACACAAATATTTGTGCCCTGCAGTTACACACCCGTTCCGACAGGCTCGATCGCAATCTATCCAGATGAGAACACGTTCTCTTCCGACTAGAACACGCTGGAGTCGCTGTATGTCTCAAATTTGGTTCCTTTATTTATAGTTAGTATTTTTGGTGTATTAATTGATTTGTTTTAATTTTTTAATGACTTAGGTAGAGTGATTTAGGGAGTTGGGGGGGGAGGTCGGGTTGTGTGTGTATTGGATTGTACGAGATTGTGGTTTGTTAGTATTTATCTAGTTGTGTTCACCTAGTTGTACTTGCGAGGGTTGAGCTCTGCTCTTTCGGCCCGCCTCTCAACTGCCAATCAATCAATCAATTATTAACTAATAAAAAAAAATTCCACAAACACACACACCCAGGAAGCAGCCCGCAACAGCTGTCTAACGCCCATTTACATATTTACTGCTAAGTAACAGAGGGCATCAGAATGATAGAAACTCTCCTGATTTCCGTTTGTGCCATCACCGAGGGATCGAATGAGCTAGGATTACGAGTCGGGAGCGACGTCCACTCAGCAATAAAGCCCCCTAGTTTGTGTATTGGTGCAAAAGATAATTTGGTAGAGGTTAAGGGAAAGGAATGACGTTTGGTGGCCTTGAAAGCTCTGGAGGGGAGGGGGGTTGCCAGTTATGAATTAAAATTGTTATTTTTTAAGATAGGATATATAAGCAAAAGACGTTGCGAGATATAGTAAGAAAAGTGTTACTGACTGAAGTTAGGTACTGTGTGATTGACTTGTATGTTAGGAAAAAGAATATTTATTAGAAACTTAGATAATCTTTAGAAATGTTTCTCCGCAAATAGTTGCCAATTATTGTGTGAAAAGCCTATGGTTACCGTACCTTAAACAAACACTCGTGAGCACAATTAGTCCACGGGATTCAGAGAGAGTGAGAATGAACAGCGAAATAGTAACACAAAATGTGACAATGAGGGGAAACTATGTCATTCAAACGTTAACCATATAAATTACAGTAACACTAACTGAGCGTCCACATACATATTCCAATCAATTTATGTTAACCATTTTAGGGTTGGTTAGGTTCGGTAATATATCTACATTAGTTTTAACTCAAATGAAAAGAACTTAACTCATACATAATGAAATGAACAGTTTTATCATTTCATAAGAAAAAAATTAGAGAAATTATAATAATTCAGGAAAACTTGGCTTATTAGGCAAAACGGGCCTTGCATACTAGGCTGAGAAGTGCGTTCTGGCTACTAGGTACGACATATATAGTTAGTATTTTATATATATATATATATATATATATATATATATATATATATATATATATAATATTTTTTATTTTATTTATTTATTTTTTAAAAATGTTATATTTATAAATATATATGTATATTTAAATATTGATATATACCTGTGGGTCCAGGAGGCCATCTGTGTCCCCTCAGATGGTCTCCCTTATCACAGTTTGTGTCTATGGATGTCTGTCTGTGTGTGTGCTTATCCCTGTGAGTGTCAGTGTGAGTGTGTGAGAGTCCGGTTGCGTGTGTGTCCGGTTATGCCTGTGGGTCCACGAGGCCATCTGTGTCCCTTCAGATGGTCTCCCTTATCACAGTCTATGGGTGTGTGTGAGTGTGAGTGCCCCTGTGAGTGTTCGGGTGAGGGTGTGTGTGTGAGTGTCCGGGTTTATGTGAGGTTTGGTTCCAGGAAACATCCTTCCCCTCCCCATATCTCCTCCCTTATTCCCACCGTGGGTTCGAATCCCAGGTGATTAGACCTGCCTTAAGTCCATGGATCCAAGGTATCCATCCGTGGGCCCAACGGATTTCACCCCTTCCTCACTTTCCAAGGGCCAGGTCAATTCCAGCTATCCAGGAAACCTGTCGAAACAGAGGCAGCTACAGGAGGGGACACACAAATATTTGTGCCCTGCAGTTACACACCCGTTCCGACAGGCTCGATCGCAATCTATCCAGATGAGAACACGTTCTCTTCCGACTAGAACACGCTGGAGTCGCTGTATGTCTCAAATTTGGTTCCTTTATTTATAGTTAGTATTTTTGGTGTATTAATTGATTTGTTTTAATTTTTTAATGACTTAGGTAGAGTGATTTAGGGAGTTGGGGGGGAGGTCGGGTTGTGTGTGTATTGGATTGTACGAGATTGTGGTTTGTTAGTATTTATCTAGTTGTGTTCACCTAGTTGTACTTGCGAGGGTTGAGCTCTGCTCTTTCGGCCCGCCTCTCAACTGCCAATCAATCAATCAATTATTAACTAATAAAAAAAAATTCCACACACACACACACCCAGGAAGCAGCCCGCAACAGCTGTCTAACGCCCATTTACATATTTACTGCTAAGTAACAGAGGGCATCAGAATGATAGAAACTCTCCTGATTTCCGTTTGTGCCATCACCGGGGGATCGAATGAGCTAGGATTACGAGTCGGGAGCGACGTCCACTCAGCAATAAAGCCCCCTAGTTTGTGTATTGGTGCAAAAGATAATTTGGTAGAGGTTAAGGGAAAGGAATGACGTTTGGTGGCCTTGAAAGCTCTGGAGGGGAGGGGGGTTGCCAGTTATGAATTAAAATTGTTATTTTTTAAGATAGGATATATAAGCAAAAGACGTTGCGAGATATAGTAAGAAAAGTGTTACTGACTGAAGTTAGGTACTGTGTGATTGACTTGTATGTTAGGAAAAAGAATATTTATTAGAAACTTAGATAATCTTTAGAAATGTTTCTCCGCAAATAGTTGCCAATTATTGTGTGAAAAGCCTATGGTTACCGTACCTTAAACAAACACTCGTGAGCACAATTAGTCCACGGGATTCAGAGAGAGTGAGAATGAACAGCGAAATAGTAACACAAAATGTGACAATGAGGGGAAACTATGTCATTCAAACGTTAACCATATAAATTACAGTAACACTAACTGAGCGTCCACATACATATTCCAATCAATTTATGTTAACCATTTTAGGGTTGGTTAGGTTCGGTTATATATCTACATTAGTTTTAACTCAAATGAAAAGAACTTAACTTATACATAATGAAATGAACAGTTTTATCATTTCATAAGAAAAAAATTAGAGAAAATATAATAATTCAGGAAAACTTGGCTTATTAGGCAAAACGGGCCTTGCATACTAGGCTGAGAAGTGCGTTCTGGCTAATAGGTACGACATATATAGTTAGTATTTTATATATATATATATATATATATATATATATATATATATATATATATATATATATATATATATATATATATATATATATATATATATATATATATATATATATATATATATAATATTTTTTATTTTATTTATTTATTTTTTAAAAATGTTATATATATAAATATATATGTATATTTAAATATTGATATATACCTGTGGGTCCAGGAGGCCATCTGTGTCCCCTCAGATGGTCTCCCTTATCACAGTTTGTGTCTATGGATGTCTGTCTGTGTGTGTGCTTATCCCGGTGAGTGTCAGTGTGAGTGTGAGAGTCCGGTTGCGTGTGTGTCCGGTTATGCCTGTGGGTCCACGAGGCCATCTGTGTCCCTTCAGATGGTCTCCCTTATCACAGTCTATGGGTGTGTGTGAGTGTGAGTGCCCCTGTGAGTGTTCGGGTGAGGGTGTGTGTGTGAGTGTCCGGGTTTATGTGAGGATTGGTTCCAGGAAACATCCTTCCCCTCCCCCTCCCCATATCTCCTCCCTTATTCCCACCGTGGGTTCGAATCCCAGGTGATTAGACCTGCCTTAAGTCCATGGATCCAAGGTATCCATCCGTGGGCCCAACGGATTTCACCCCTTCCTCACTTTCCAAGGGCCAGGTCAATTCCAGCTATCCAGGAAACCTGTCGAAACAGAGGCAGCTACAGGAGGGGACACACAAATATTTGTGCCCCGCAGTTACACACCCGTTCCGACAGGCTCGATCGCAATCTATCCAGATGAGAACACGTTCTCTTCCGACTATACCACGCTGGAGTCGCTGTATGTCTCAAATTTGTTTCCTTTATTTATAGTTTGTATTTTTGGTGTATTAATTGATTTGTTTTAATTTTTTCATGACTTAGGTAGAGTGATTTAGGGAGTTGGGGGGGAGGTCGGGTTGTGTGTGTATTGGATTGTACGAGATCGTGGTTTGTTAGTATTTATCTAGTTGTGTTCACCTAGTTGTACTTGCGAGGGTTGAGCTCTGCTCTTTTGGCCCGCCTCTCAACTGCCAATCAATCAATCAATTATTAACTAATAAAAAAAAATTCCACACACACACACCCAGGAAGCAGCCCGCAACAGCTGTTTAACGCCCATTTACATATTTACTGCTAAGTAACAGAGGGCATCAGAATGATAGAAACTCTGCTGATTTCCGTTTGTGCCATCACCGGGGGATCGAATGAGCTAGGATTACGAGTTGGGAGCGACGTCCACTCAGCAATAAAGCCCCCTAGTTTGTGTATTGGTGCAAAAGATAATTTGGTAGAGGTTAAGGGAAAGGAATGACGTTTGGTGGCCTTGAAAGCTCTGGAGGGGAGGGGGGTTGCCAGTTATGAATTAAAATTGTTATTTTTTAAGATAGGATATATAAGCAAAAGACGTTGCGAGATATAGTAAGAAAAGTGTTTCTGACTGAAGTTAGGTACTGTGTGATTGACTTGTATGTTAGGAAAAAGAATATTTATTAGAAACTTAGATAATCTTTAGAAATGTTTCTTCGCAAATAGTTGCAAATTATTGTGTGAAAGGCCTATGGTTACCGTACCTTAAACAAACACTCGTGAGCACAATTAGTCCACGGGATTCAGAGAGAGTGAGAATGAACAGCGAAATAGTAACACAAAATGTGACAATGAGGGGAAACTATGTCATTCAAACGTTAGCCATATAAATTACAGTAACACTAACTGAGCGTCCACATACATATTCCAATCAATTTATGTTAACCATTTTAGGGTTGGTTAGGTTCGGTTATATATCTACATTAGTTTTAACTCAAATGAAAAGAACTTAACTCATACATAATGAAATGAACAGTTTTATCATTTAATAAGAAAAAAATTAGAGAAAATATAATAATTCAGGAAAACTTGGCTTATTAGGCAAAACGGGCCTTGCATAGTAGGCTGAGAAGTGCGTTCTGGCTACTAGGTACGACATATATAGTTAGTATTTTATATATATATATATATATATATATATATATATATATATACATATATATATATATATATATATAATATTTTTTATTTTATTTATTTATTTTTTAAAAATGTTATATTTATAAATATATATGTATATTTATATATTGATATATACCTGTGGGTCCAGGAGGCCATCTGTGTCCCCTCAGATGGTCTCCCTTATCACAGTTTGTGTCTATGGATGTCTGTCTGTGTGTGTGCTTATCCCTGTGAGTGTCCGTGTGAGTGTGTGAGAGTCCGGTTGCGTGTGTGTCCGGTTATGCCTGTGGGTCCACGAGGCCATCTGTGTCCCATCAGAAGGTCTCCCTTATCACAGTCTATGGGTGTGTGTGAGTGTGAGTGCCCCTGTGAGTGTTCGGGTGAGGGTGTGTGTGTGAGTGTCCGGGTTTATGTGAGGTTTGGTTCCAGGAAACATCCTTCCCCTCCCCCTCCCCATATCTCCTCCCTTATTCCCACCGTGGGTTCGAATCCCAGGTGATTAGACCTGCCCTAAGTCCATGGATCCAAGGTATCCATTCGTGGGCCCAACGGATTTCACCCCTTCCTCACTTTCCAAGGGCCAGGTCAATTCCAGCTATCCAGGAAACCTGTCGAAACAGAGGCAGCTACAGGAGGGGACACACAAATATTTGTGCCCTGCAGTTACACACCCGTTCCGACAGGCTCGATCGCAATCTATCCAGATGAGAACACGTTCCCTTCCGACTAGACCACGCTGGAGTCGCTGTATGTCTCAAATTTGGTTCCTTTATTTATAGTTAGTATTTTTGGTGTATTAATTGATTTGTTTTAATTTTTTAATGACTTAGGTAGAGTGATTTAGGGAGTTGGGGGGGAGGTCGGGTTGTGTGTGTAGTGGATTGTACGAGATCGTGGTTTGTTAGTATTTATCTAGTTGTGTTCACCTAGTTGTACTTGCAAGGGTTGAGCTCTGCTCTTTCGGCCCGCCTCTCAACTGCCAATCAATCAATCAATTATTAACTAATAAACAAAAATTCCACACACACACACACACCCAGGAAGCAGCCCGCAACAGCTGTCTAACGCCCATTTACATATTTACTGCTAAGTAACAGAGGGCATCAGAATGATACAAACTCTGCTGATTTCCGTTTGTGCCATCACCGGGGGATCGAATGAGCTAGGATTACGAGTCAGGAGCGACGTCCACTCAGCAATAAAGCCCCCTAGTTTGTGTATTGGTGCAAAAGATAATTTGGGAGAGGTTAAGGGAAAGGAATGACGTTTGGTGGCCTTGAAAGCTCTGGAGGGGAGGGGGGGTTGCCAGTTATGAATTAAATTTTTATTTTTTAAGATAGGATATATAAGCAAAACACGTTGCGAGATATAGTAAGAAAAGTGTTTCTGACTGAAGTTAGGTACTGTGTGATTGACTTTTATGTTAGGAAAAAGAATATTTATTAGAAACTTAGATAATCTTTAGAAATGTTTCTTCGCAAATAGTTGCAAATTATTGTGTGAAAAGCCTATGGTTACCGTACCTTAAACAAACACTCGTGAGCACAATTAGTCCACGGGATTCAGAGAGAGTGAGAATGAACAGCGAAATAGTAACACAAAATGTGACAATGAGGGGAAACTATGTCATTCAAACGTTAACCATATAAATTACAGTAACACTAACTGAGCGTCCACATACATATTCCAAAAAATTTATGTTAACCATTTTAGGGTTGGTTAGGTTCGGTTATATATCTACATTAGTTTTAACTCAAATGAAAAGAACTTAACTCATACATAATGAAATGAACAGTTTTATCATTTCATAAGAAAAAAATTAGAGAAAATATAATAATTCAGGAAAACTTGGCTTATTAGGCAAAACGGGCCTTGCATAGTAGGCTGAGAAGTGCGTTCTGGCTACTAGGTACGACATATATAGTTAGTATTTTATATATATATATATATATATATATATATATATATATATATATATATATATATATATATATATATATATATATATATTTTTAAATATATAGAAGGGGTACCACCTCTGGTGCAAGTGTAGGGACCCATAGCCTGGGAGAAGAAAATAAAGAGTACTCAGAGAAGACCTTGTGGATCCTCACTGAACACTTTGATATTTTCTTCTCCTACCACCCCTATTCTTTTGTTAAGTGTGTATATTTATCTAACTTTATTTGAAAATGTAATTACACAAAAAAAGCTACAATATTGATTACATGCAGGGTACAAGGCTGCTTGTCACAAGTTGAAAAGCTCCTCCAGCTCCTCAGATGGCGGGCAGGAACCGTGGATGCAGTGAGCATTTCCTCTCTGGATTGCCACAGTAAGGCGCTGAAAAAGAAAACTGGCAGCTCTAGTTTCTCTAGTTGTTTCGATTAGCTTAGACCCCAACTCCTTCAAAAAGCTAGCAGCACTTTTACCCCAGGCACCAAGTGTCTCTGAGGCAATGGGGACAAAATTGTAGTGGTGCTCAAGGTCTCTGTATTTACGTGACTTGGCCGCTTACCGGTGATTGGCAGCTCCTCCTGCTTGTGTAGCACTGAAGTCAACATAGGTATTGGCTAAAGTTGAAACGCAAGTGTAGTCCCACACCAACTGTCTACCATTCTTCCAGGGGTTCACCGTAATTCCGTCTGGGCGACCGACAGGCTCATCAGAGTTGCGGGACATTAGGTAACGGGGCTCTCTCTCTCTGCTGGACAACCGGCTGTGGTAAGGCTTCTCTTAATAATGTCATTAACCTCGCCAAGTCTTGCATGCCATCCTCCCGTCCTTTGGCAAAGAAGGCCATGCCGTCCATATCTGTCGGCCTCTGCCTCGCCGCAAATACACCTGTATTCGGTGTGGATTGGGGCAGCTAGGCGGAGAGCCACGGCAATTCGGAGAGCCTGCGGTGTGAGACTGGTGCCAGTTGCTGACATTGGGGTTGCTAATAGGAAATCACCTGCATGGGGAGCTGCTACAGCTCTAAGTCGGGCAGTGTCATTTGGTGTTGTCGCAGCTTCTAGCAAAGTTGCAGCTTCTTGGTCGGCAATGGGGCGATCCCAGCTGGATTGCTTATGGGCTTCAGAAGGCGGGGGTTGGGGTGCTGGTCCTGCGAGAGAGACCCATTTGGTTGTGCAGTCTGTGAAGCTGGGATCATGCACCCCTGCCTGTTGAACTAGGTGCTCAGGTAGGATTTCCTTCACCAAGTTGTCAGACCCCACTGAAAAGGACAGTGGGGATATATATATATATATATATATATATATATATATATATATATATATATATATATATATATATATATATATATATATTTATATATATATATATATATATATATATATATATTTATATATATATATATATTTATATATATATATATATATATATATATATATATATATATATATATATATATAAATATATATATATATATATATATATATATATATATATATATATATATATATATATATATATATATATATATATATATATATATATATGTCGTACCTAATAGCCAGAACGCACTTTTCAGACTACTATGCAAGGCCCGATTTGCCTAATAAGCCAATTTTTCCTGAATTAATATATTTTCTCTATTTATTTTTCTTATGAAATGATAGAGCAACCCAATTCATTATATATGAGGTTAATTTTTTTTTATTTTAGTTACAATTAACGTGTATATATGACCGAACCTAACCAACCCTACCTAACCTAACCTAACCTATCTTTATTGGTTAGGTTAGGTTAGGTAGCCGAAAAAGTTAAGTTAGGTTAGGTTAGGTAGGTTAGGTAGCCGAAAAACTATTAATTCATGAAAACTTGGCTTATTAGGCAAATCGGGCCTTGCATAGTAGGCTGAGAAGTGCGTTCTGGCTATTAGGTACGACATATATATATATATATATATATATATATATATATATATATATATATATATATATATATATATATATATATATATATATATATATATATATATATATATATATATATATATATATATATATATATATATTATTTTATATATATTTATTTTTTAAAAATGTTATATTTATAAATATATATGTATATTTAAATATTGATATATACCTGTGGGTCCAGGAGGCCATCTGTGTCCCCTCAGATGGTATCCCTTATCACAGTTTGTTTCTATGGTTGTCTGTCTGTGTGTGTGCTTATCCCTATGAGTGTGTGAGAGTCCGGTTGCGTGTGTGTCCGGTTATGCCTGTGGGTCCACGAGGCCATCTGTGTCCCTTCAGATGGTCTCCCTTATCACAGTCTATGGGTGTGTGTGAGTGCGAGTGCCCCTGTGAGTGTTCGGGTGAGGGTGTGTGTGTGTGTGTGGGATATTTGAGCTTGATTCTGATTAATTAATAATTAAAATAGTAAATTAAATTACGAAGGACCACCCGCTTTTAAAGTAAAGAGGGGAAACTGAGAATTTCAGATCATTGGATAAAATTCTAGAGAAAACCAGTGACTATGGATATAACTAGAAAATATGATCATAAGAATAATTAATGGGCTGTATTATTAAAGAAACAAACTTCAAACACCTACATTGGGGGGTTATTACTGGAGGTCAGTACGTCCAGGAATCAGTGTGGTTCGTTCACTAATTCAACTAACAATAATCTAATCCTATAAATAATGCTGAATATAATATCATTCACATAAAGAAGAACATGAATATGAACATAATAATGAGTTACAGTAAATCACACATTAATATCAACATTCTGAATAAATCAAATTGCAAGTAAATGAATAAAAAGAAATAAGCCTTAGCTGGAAGCGGATTCCTTTAGATAATTATAGTAGTCCTCTTAATTCTCCAGATTCGGTACACTGACGAGTGGTACGGGTCAACATGGAGAAGGCAGCCGGAGGAATTCTTCTCTCGGGCTGCAAGATAAATAACTACCAGTAGCAATTGATTTAACTGCTCAATTCATATTCAAAAATGATTAATATCTACAGATGGAATTCTAATCACCTGTTATTAGGTGTTATCCCGCTGCTTGACGAACAATCACCCCGCTATTATTAGACCTGTAAATGATGCATCAAATAAAGGGTACTTAGCTGTGGGCACTGTATAAGTATTAAGATTGCCGTAATTTCGCATCCCAGGCTCCGGTGAACCTATCCTGGATTGTGATGCGTTTCAAGCTGGCTGATCACGTGTCGTCAGGAACCAAGTCTAGGGGTCCCTCATTTAACACCAGCACTAGTTGAAGATATTATCTGCAAGGTCATTCACGCCTCACAGTGGCGGCTTTCATCTGTGGTGGATAAAACCTGCCCGATTTGCTGGGCAATGGCGTCTTTTATGAGTACAGTAAGCACAGTTCTGCCTCCTTTCGGCTCTGCACGTGTCCGCGTACTGAGGATGGATGGCGTCCCCCCAACCCACGCCGAGTCGACGTTCATAACACAAATTATTGTCACGAACATTAATATTTCTCGCATTCGCGCTTGAAACTTTAAAGACTGGACGGGTTTATTATTTAGAGGAACGAAATATTATTATTTACCGATTTAGGAATAGTAAATATATAAGGGAGAGGAATTAATGTCTCCCCATGGCATTCATTGATGACGTTAACTCTATCGTGAGGTAGACGCTATGATTCTAATGCTCTATTCGGCTTTTAGTTAGAGAACAATTCGTCTGCAATCAGTTGTCATACAGAATGTTTTAATTATGGAGAATCGTATTTAATTCTCACACAAATTGAATATAATGTGTTTTACTGTAAAGAAATCTGACGCAATACTGGCGTCAGGTGACGTGAGAATTCTAGCCTAATGCACAGATGAATTATTAGTACATGAGAATTCTACGAGTTGTTAATTTTACTTAATACAACATTTAGTATGGTTAGTAATAAGTAATGAGAATACAACAATGCTGTATTCGATGTTGGAAATATCCAACATAACTCCGGGGGGCGGATCCTAGGGTCACAGTGTACTGTGTTGTACTGACCTATCCCGAAGTGATATTAAGATTAACACATTAGTATGTTAATATGTTAGTATGTTAGTACACACATAATGAACGTCCCGGATTTATCAAGGACTTACAAGAATTTGAGTCTTGCTATTTACATGTCAACTGAAACATGTTGTTTGTAGCCTACACAATATTTATAGAATTCAACTCTCCCAATTTGAACTAACAAAATCTACGATGATGCGATATCCTGGGTCATAGTAACGTGTAATGTTTCGTTACATGATATCACATCGTAGCATCATCACAGTTATCTCAGTGGGAAGTGAAGGAAATTACTCTTCTTCAGAGTTGTAATAGGCTTGCAGTTTCCCTTAGTGGAAACACGCATTAAATATTGAAACATTAAATGATTAAGTTATCGGTAATCAGGAACACTCTAAAGCTCACAATAAACTCAACAACTAGGGTCGCAGTGACATGTAATGGTGTATTACGTAGCTGCTGAATCGTAGGTAAACTCAGAATAAGTTCCTAAGAACTGATAACACTATTGTATGATTATACAGTAAAGTGTTATTAGTCATTCAAGATCAAGGAGACTATGACACTACAGTAAGGTCGCTGTCTAGGGTCGCTGTGACTTGTAACTATTGGGTTACTAGACAACAACATCACGCAGCATCACGATCACCTCAAATTCAAATGAGGAAGTTGAATTTAATGTGCACTGCCGTGCAGTAGTCATGCTGACTGATGGTACAACTAATTTGCTAACTAGCTAAAATAATAGAAAAGTAGAGAACTGAAAAGTTTATTCATTAAATCAAGGAAAATTCTGAGTCGACAGTGAGATTAGTAGCCTAGTCATTCTGACTTATGAGCTAATTAAATGGCAGCTCATAGGCTTGACACTGTAAACTGGTTAGTACGAAATCACCTTTACATGAATTTGAGTTTTTTAAATCAGTCTCTATAAGTATAGTCAACTATAATTAATGGTGAGTACAGATTAGGCTAGTACTCAGTTGACACTACTAAAGTCTCTAAACCTACCTAAATAAAAGGTTTGAATTTCTAACCTACCTAAGTAAGAGCTAAGCTAATTGTGAGCAAAAATGTACTCGAATTAACATTGTGAGCAGTATTGAGCTCATTAACATGGTGAGCTACAGTGAGCTCGTCAGCAGTGCTGACAGGGTGAGTTACAGTGAACTCGTCAACAGTGTTGACAAGGTGAGCTACATTGAGCTCGTTAGCAGTGCTAACAGGGTGAGTTGCAGTGAACTCGTCAACAGTGTTGACAGGGTGGGCTACATTGAGCTCGTTTGCAGTGCTAACAGGGTGAGTTGCAGTGAACTCGTCAACAGTGTTGACAGGGTGAGCTTCAGTGAGCTCGTCAGCAGTGCTGACAGGGTGAGCTCGTTAGCAGTGCTAACAGGGTGAGTTACATTGAACTCGTCAACAGTGTTGATAGGGTGAGCTGCAGTGAGCTCGTCAGCAGTGCTGACAGGGTGAGCTCGTTAGCAGTGCTAACAGGGTGAGTTACATTGAACTCGTCAACAG
Source organism: Procambarus clarkii (assembly GCF_040958095.1). Taxonomy (NCBI): domain Eukaryota; kingdom Metazoa; phylum Arthropoda; class Malacostraca; order Decapoda; family Cambaridae; genus Procambarus; species Procambarus clarkii. The sequence continues at coordinate 5,879,367 of NC_091206.1, read as the reverse complement.
TGCTGACAGGGTGAGCTACAGTGAGCTCGTTAGCAGTGCTAACAGGGTGAGCTGCAGTGAGCTCGTTAACAGTTAACAGGGTGAGTTCAGTGAACTCGAATTAACGAGGTGGAGTTTTGTCATTTAATTGTCATGGCGAGCAATATTAAGCTCGTACGCATGGTGAACAAGCACTCATATTATTACGTTAATTCTAAGGTGAGCTATATTAAGCTCAGGAAGCATGTTAATTAACAATGCTAATGTTTAACGATAATGCATTAAACATATTAGTTCTCTGGAAATTCACTTACATATTAGTAAGTTTGCAAGTTTGTTCGTGCTGCGCTCCTACACTAAATAAGCAGAAACGAAAGAAAAACAACTCAAACAATTAATGCAAGTATTTATCACTAACTCCTAGTGCAGAAAACATGGTATTAAGAAGGTTTTCTTGGCAAACCTTTAAGTGCAAGTATAGTGGACCAGTGGTCCTAGTGAATTTTATCACTAAATTCAGGAAATGCCAGTGGCATTAAGCGCTAGATTCTCTAGCCTAACATTATTAATTCCTAGGGAGTACTAGATTCTCTAGCCTAACATTACAATTTAACTAGGAAGACTGAGTGTGGTCAATTACTACTTGTCGAGAATAATTCTAGGTCTGCAGTGAGTTCAATGGTTTGGTCGCTGTGACTTTTACTTGTTTGAGTACGGACCATTGGTTATCACTGAGAGCTATGAAACATCTCGGCGAGTATCAATTGCACCACATTCAATCTGAGTTTATTACTCAGCTGTGTTTCTCCCTTTAGCTTGTTGCTGGAGAATTGATTTACTGCTGACTAATTTATTATTGTTGGCAGGTTTAGGCTTGTTCACATTCAGAACTTTACCAGTAAGTAAGTAGCCTCCTGCAGATTGGAGCATATTCATTCCCAATCGTTTAACATGTCCAGTTATGAACTGGTAATAGTAGTCGGCTCCTACTAGTACATCTACATTGTTAAGGCGGTCAGACATTAATTTGTTGTCAGCCAAATTAATTTCACGTTCCTGCAGGAAGTGGGCTGTGTACCCCAGACCCTTAATATTTAAGTCTAAAGGTATTTGATCTACAACAATGGCTTGGACAGCCTTGGCATGACTACCTAGTCGTACAAGCGGTTGAACTACTGAGTATTTATGGGTTCCTCGATTTATCATGAACCCTGACAAGTTTAATTTTACCTGTCCTATTGGTTGTAAATTAAGTGCCTCTGCTGCCCTTTGAGTAATGAAAGTTCTCTGGGAACCTTGGTCAAATAGTCCACGTATGGTGATCTTGGCTCCTCGGTTCTTCACTTGAAGTTGGGCAGTAGGCAAAGTAGCATCCACTTGAGATGCTTGTGAAGTTACGCTGTACACATCTCGCACCTTGCAGCACTGTACTGATGTAGATTCTCTACGTCCTATTCTAGGATTGACATAATTAGTCCTAACTAATTTGCACAGTGCAGCATGATGTTTGTCCCTTCTACACCTATTGCAGGTGTTCAGTGGGGTGTCACAGCTGTTAACATTATGTGGTTTGAGACACCTAGTACATTTGTGTAACTGTTTGAGTCGTCTGACTCTTGTGTCTCTATTAGGATAATTAGTGCATTTGTACAGAGAATGTTTTTGATTGCAAAACAAGCACATTCCCCATCCTGCAGATCGTTTAGGGGTTACCGATTTAGGTAAACCAGTATTTGCAGGTTGTGGTGGTTTTGCTGTTTGCATTTGTTTGTTATTCATTCTCTTGTGAGTACTGGGTGTACTCTGGGGAACCATTAACAGGCTCTTGGGGGTGCTCTTTGGACCATTAGGTCTCTTAGGAGCACCGGTGGAATTATTAGCAGTGCTCTTTGGACTATTAGGTCTCTTAGGAGCACCTGTGGGACTCTTAGGCCTCACTGATGAATCAGTATTTGACTGATTGTTGTTACATTGAGTATTAGCACCTTGGTAACCTAGTGACAGTGTCACTTTAGGAGTTTCAGGCAAGGGAACTGATGTAGGTACAGTTTTGGTGCATTCAGATTTAGCATTAATTGCTTGGTCTGCTGTATGATTGCTCATATTACGCAAACCTGTAAATATATCCTGCATTGACAGGGTATTACCATTCTGGCATACATATAGTTTATTAAGTGTGTCACCAGACAATTTTCTTTGGATGACAATTTTAGTCATCCACTCAGTAGTTTGGTGATCCACCTCTTTACTGAAAGAATTTATCAGTGACTCAAGCTGAAACCTAAGGGTTTGTAAAGAGTCAACTGATTGCTCTGGTGAAGATAAATTTAATAATTGGTGCACAAGGTTTATAATAGTCTTCTCATTGTTAGCACTTACTTTAGAAGGCTGTTGTGAGCAATTGTGACCATTACTTGTGTTGCTTAAGGCTTCTTGCTTAGCCTCAGCTTTGATTACAGCTTCGGCTGCTGCTGCAGCATTAGCTTTATCATTTTCTGGTTCAGATTCACTGATCATTGCAGCTTCACTTATTTCATCTGCAGCTTCACTTGTTTCTCTGGGTTCTGGTAATAAGCTAGTTAATTCAGTAGCCTTATGTATTGAACTTATAGAATCCAGGGAACATTGAGAAGAGTGGTCCGAAATTTGATTAGACTCTGTAAACAAATCATCGCATGAAGCGGTATTAGATGAGAGGTTAGAAAATGAAAGTTGATCTTCATTTGTTGATCCTGTATAGTGATCAGTATTGACTGGAGGATTCTCCTCGTCTTGATTTATCTCATGTATTTCATCTGAGCAGTGTGCTTGATCGGTTGTAGTTTTTCTACAAAAACGTTCTATCCAATCAGGATCATTTTGTTTCGCAAGCACTCTTTTATAGTGATCTAGCTTTTCTTGAATGGTATCTTCATATTCATCAAGATCATATTCTATCTGACTTAATTCGTCTGGGTCAGTATCACTGCTAAAGAGTTTGTCTTTATAAGCCTCGATGGTCTCCTTCACCTGGACGTATTTTTCGTTAGCTGCCTCTGTGTAGAGGTTGAACTCAAAGAAGTCAATTGGATTGTTTTCTAAACAGTTGTCGCAGTCGTTAAGTCGTCTTGATAGGTACCTTTGGAGACTTCTCAAGATAATACTGATTCTCTTTAATATTTCAGGAGTATCCATTCTGGATGTAAATTTGAGCCTTATAAGGTTTATATAGCTAGTGGTATAGCTAGGGTGTCTGCTCCTTGATGCAGAGCAGGTATAATTATTGACAGCCTGATAGGGCTTATGTAGCTAGTGGTATAGCTATGGTGTCTGCTCCTTGATGCAGAGCAGGTATAAGTATTGACAGCCTAATATTTCTTGTGGCTGGTTGTAATTTACCTCATTTAGAGGTTAGCTACCTACCTAATAATAAGCAACTAAGATTTGAGTGGTACCTTGGTCTCACTACAGGTGTTCCTCAGCTTAGCTCTTCTGGATCAGCCTCGGATGGGTAGTGGACTTACAGTAACACTCAAAAACATACATAGAAATATGCAATAAAATAATTACACAATAAATGGTTAATCCCACCCTTGATAGGGTCAGCACAAAAGAATAATATATGTGTCACTAACTAGCTCAAGCCTAATCGTGAGAATTTCTACTTGAGAAACTACTATATTTAGTCTGTGCTTGTGCCAGATTCAACACAATCACAGCCTAAATTGCTACCTACCTAAGGTTGGCAAAGATTATATTATGGTGCAGTAATGTGCAAATAATTGTGCTGTGTTTTTGTTTTTTTTTATTTTATATAATATACACTTGTGTAATTATGTGTATAAGAAATTAAATGAACACAAAAGAATTAATTGTGTTTGGCAAGTATTCTACTGCCGTAAATATTATCTAACTCCTGAATGTACTCCTAATTGTGGAATAAAATGTTATCAGGGTTAGTAATGATTAACTAGTATGAGATCAGTAATTTATATTAGTATACTGGATCCCTAAATGTTAATGATCCACTGACTTGAGTGAATCAGTAATTTTAACATGGATTCAGGCTATAATGGACAGTCTGCTGACAGCCACATTGAAACATTGGTATAGCCTAAATGGTTAACACTTAATTGGTGTTAGTGATTAATATAAGGTTATGAGCTGTTGCTCTTGGTGACCTAAAGATTCTACTTCAGCATGAAGTGTAGGTCTAAATGTTGTAGGTAATTGGTTATGACCCACTAAAGCTATGTATAAGGTAGTTGTTAGTGTGATCTAGGCTAACTGGTGTGTTACACTGTTAGTTGACACAATTAATTAAATAGTTAGTCTAGCTTCTATCACACAAGGATTAGTTATTAATGGTTAATATTTTAATTATAAATTTAATGCCTATCCGGTTCGATAAGGACCATAATGTGGGATATTTGAGCTTGATTCTGATTAATTAATAAATAAAATAGTAAATTAAATTACGAAGGACCACCCGCTTTTAAAGTAAAGAGGGAAACTGAGAATTTCAGATCATTGGATAAAATTCTAGAGAAAACCAGTGACTATGGATATAACTAGAAAATATGATCATAAGAATAATTAATGGGCTGTATTATTAAAGAAACAAACTTCAAACACCTACATTGGGGGGTTATTACTGGAGGTCAGTACGTCCAGGAATCAGTGTGGTTCGTTCACTAATTCAACTAATAATAATCTAATCCTATAAATAATGCTGAATATAATATCATTCACATAAAGAAGAACATGAATATGAGCATAATAATGAGTTACAGTAAATCACACATTAATATCAACATTCTGAATAAATCAAATTGCAAGTAAATGAATAAAAAGAAATGAGCCTTAGCTGGAAGCGGATTCCTTTAGATAATTATAGTAGTCCTCTTAATTCTCCAGATTCGGTACACTGACGAGTGGTACGGGTCAACATGGAGAAGGCAGCCGGAGGAATTCTTCTCTCGGGCTGCAAGATAAATAACTACCAGTAGCAATTGATTTAACTGCTCAATTCATATTCAAAAATGATTAATATCTACAGATGGAATTCTAATCACCTGTTATTAGGTGTTATCCCGCTGCTTGATGAACAATCACCCCGCTATTATTAGACCTGTAAATGATGCATCAAATAAAGGGTACTTAGCTGTGGGCACTGTATAAGTATTAAGTATTAAGATTAATATAAGTATTAAAAAACTCTCGTGTTTAGAAGAGTTGTGCCTTAAGCATAGACACTGTGTCTTCCCATATTAACAGGGACTTGATGAAATTAACGTCTAAATGACCCCTCACTTGCTCAAGTGCTCTTGGGAGGTGGTGATCTTTGGTGTATTTAAATACTCCGAAATTACCATCTCTTTAAGGGTCTGAGCAGGTGGTGGAGCGGGTTAAGGCGTACCTGTTATGCCAGTTGCTGGAAGGCTTCTGTGCTGGCTAGGGTTCGAGTCTCCTGGTGGGAAAGTGTTCTAAAGTTGTATACTTCACTCTCGTGTTTAGAAGAGTTGTGCCTTAAGCATAGACACTGTGTCTTCCCATATTAACAGGGACTTGATGAAATTAACGTCTAAATGACCCCTCACTTGCTCAAGTGCTCTTGGGAGGTGGTGATCTTTGGTGTATTTAAATACTCCGAAATTACCATCTCTTTAAGGGTCTGAGCAGGTGGTGGAGCGGGTTAAGGCGTACCTGTTATGCCAGTTGCTGGAAGGCTTCTGTGCTGGCTAGGGTTCGAGTCTCCTGGTGGGAAAGTGTTCTAAAGTTGTATACTTCACTCTCGTGTTTAGAAGAGTTGTGCCTTAAGCATAGACACTGTGTCTTCCCATATTAACAGGGACTTGATGAAATTAACGTCTAAATGACCCCTCACTTGCTCAAGTGCTCTTGGGAGGTGGTGATCTTTGGTGTATTTAAATACTCCGAAATTACCATCTCTTTAAGGGTCTGAGCAGGTGGTGGAGCGGGTTAAGGCGTACCTGTTATGCCAGTTGCTGGAAGGCTTCTGTGCTGGCTAGGGTTCGAGTCTCCTGGTGGGAAAGTGTTCTAAAGTTGTATACTTCACTCTCGTGTTTACAAGAGTTGTGCCTTAAGCATAGACACTGTGTCTTCCCATATTAACAGGGACTTGATGAAATTAACGTCTAAATGACCCCTCACTTGCTCAAGTGCTCTTGGGAGGTGGTGATCTTTGGTGTATTTAAATACTCCGAAATTACCATCTCTTTAAGGGTCTGAGCAGGTGGTGGAGCGGGTTAAGGCGTACCTGTTATGCCAGTTGCTGGAAGGCTTCTGTGCTGGCTAGGGTTCGAGTCTCCTGGTGGGAAAGTGTTCTAAAGTTGTATACTTCAGTCTCGTGTTTAGAAGAGTTGTGCCTTATATATATATATATATATATATATATATATATATATATATATATATATATATATATATATATATATATATATATATATATATATATATATATATATATATATATAAGTGTTATATATATACCTGTGAGTGTTCGGGTGAGGGTGTGTGTGTGAGTGTCCGGGTTTATGTGAGGTTTGGTTCCAGGAAACATCCTTCCCCTCCCCCTCCCCATATCTCCTCCCATATTCCCACCGTTGGTTCGAATCCCAGGTGATTAGACCTGCCCTAAGTCCATGGATCCAAGGTATCCATCCGTGGGCCCAACGGATTTCACCCCTTCCTCACTTTCCAAGGGCCAGGTCAATTCCAGCTATCCAGGAAACCTGTCGAAACAGAGGCAGCCACAGGAGGGGACACACAAATATTTGTGCCCTGCAGTTACACACCCGTTCCGACAGGCTCGATCGCAATCTATCCAGATGAGAACACGTTCTCTTCCGACTAGATCACGCTGGAGTCGCTGTATGTCTCAAATTTGGTTCCTTTATTTATAGTTAGTATTTTTGGTGTATTAATTGATTTGTTTTAATTTTTTAATGACTTAGGTAGAGTGATTTAGGGAGTTGGGGGGGAGGTCGGGTTGTGTGTGTAGTGGATTGTACGAGATCGTGGTTTGTTAGTATTTATCTAGTTGTGTTCACCTAGTTGTACTTGCGAGGGTTGAGCTCTGCTCTTTCGGCCATCCTCTGAACTGCCAATCAATCAATCAATTATTAACTAATAAAAAAAAATTCCACACACACACACACACCCAGGAAGCAGCCCGCAACAGCTGTCTAACGCCCATTTACATATTTACTGCTAAGTAACAGAGGGCATCAGAACGATAGAAACTCTGCTGATTTCCGTTTGTGCTATCACCGGGGGATCGAATGAGCTAGGATTACGAGTCGGGAGCGACGTTCACTCAGCAATAAAGCCCCCTAGTTTGTGTATTGGTGCAAAAGATAATTTGGGAGAGGTTAAGGGAAAGGAATGACGTTTGGTGGCCTTGAAAGCTCTGGAGGGGAGGGGGGTTGCCAGTTATGAATTAAAATTGTTATTTTTTAAGATAGGATATATAAGCAAAAGACGTTGTGAGATATAGTAAGAAAAGTGTTTCTGACTGAAGTTAGGTACTGTGTGATTGACTTGTATGTTAGGAAAAAGAATATTTATTAGAAACTTAGATAATATTTAGAAATGTTTCTTCGCAAATAGTTGCAAATTATTGTGTGAAAAGCCTATGGTTACCGTACCTTAAACAAACACTCGTGAGCACAATTAGTCCACGGGATTCAGAGAGAGTGAGAATGAACAGCGAAATAGTAACACAAAATGTGACAATGAGGGGAAACTATGTCATTCAAACGTTAACCATATAAATTACAGTAACACTAACTGAGCGTCCACATACATATTCCAATCAATTTATGTTAACCATTTTAGGGTTGGTTAGGTTCGGTTATATATCTACATTAGTTTTAACTCAAATGAAAAAAACTTAACTCATACATAATGAAATGAACAGTTTTATCATTTCATAAGAAAAAAAATAGAGAAAATATAATAATTCAGGAAAACTTGGCTTATTAGGCAAAACGGGCCTTGCATAGTAGGCTGAGAAGTGCGTTCTGGCTACTAGGTACGACATATATAGTTAGTATTTTATATATATATATATATATATATATATATATATATATATATATATATATATATATATATATATATATAAATAAAATAAAAAATATTATATATATATATATATATATATATATATATATATATATATATATATATATATATATAAATAAAATAAAAAATATTATATATATATATATATATATATATATATATATATATATATATATATATATATATATATATATATATATAATATTTTTTATTTTATTTATTTATTTTTTAAAAATGTTATATTTATAAATATATATGTATATTTAAATATTGATATATACCTGTGGGTCCAGGAGGCCATCTGTGTCCCCTCAGATGGTCTCCCTTATCACAGTTTGTGTCTATGGATGTCTGTCTGTGTGTGTGCTTATCCCTGTGAGTGTCCGTGTGAGTGTGTGAGTCCGGTTGCGTGTGTGTCCGGTTATGCCTGTGGGGTCCACGAGGCCATCTGTGTCCCTTCAGATGGTCTCACTTATCACAGTCTATGGGTGTGTGTGAGTGTGAGTGCCCCTATGAGTGTTCGGGTGAGGGTGTGTGTGTGAGCGTCCGGGTTTATGTGAGGTTTGGTTCCAGGAAACATCCTTCCCCTCCCCCTCCCCATATCTCCTCCCTTATTCCCACCGTGGGTTCGAATCCCAGGTGATTAGACCTGCCCTAAGTCCATGGATCCAAGGTATCCATCCGTGGGCCCAACGGATTTCACCCCTTCCTCACTTTCCAAGGGCCAGGTCAATTCCAGCTATCCAGGAAACCTGTCGAAACAGAGGCAGCTACAGGAGGGGACACAAAAATATTTGTGCCCTGCAGTTACACACCCGTTCCGACAGGCTCGATCGCAATCTATCCAGATGAGAACACGTTCTCTTCCGACTAGACCACGCTGGAGTCGCTGTATGTCTCAAATTTGGTTCCTTTATTTATAGTTAGTATTTTTGGTGTATTAATTGATTTGTTTTAATTTTTTAATGACTTAGGTAGAGTGATTTAGGGAGTTGGGGGGGAGGTCGGGTTGTGTGTGTAGTGGATTGTACGAGATCGTGGTTTGTTAGTATTTATCTAGTTGTGTTCACCTAGTTGTACTTGCGAGGGTTGAGCTCTGCTCTTTCGGCCCGCCTCTCAACTGCCAATCAATCAATCAATTATTAACTAATAAAAAAAAATTCCACACACACACACACACCCAGGAAGCAGCCCGCAACAGCTGTCTAACGCCCATTTACATATTTACTGCTAAGTAACAGAGGGCATCAGAATGATAGAAACTCTGCTGATTTCCGTTTGTGCCATCACAGGGGGATCGAATGAGCTAGGATTACGAGTCGGGAGCGACGTTCACTCAGCAATAAAGCCCCCTAGTTTGTGTATTGGTGCAAAAGATAATTTGGGAGAGGTTAAGGGAAAGGAATGACGTTTGGTGGCCTTGAAAGCTCTGGAGGGGAGGGGGGTTGCCAGTTATGAATTAAAATTGTTATTTTTTAAGATAGGATATATAAGCAAAAGACGTTGTGAGATATAGTAAGAAAAGTTTTTCTGACTGAAGTTAGGTACTGTGTGATTGACTTGTATGTTAGGAAAAAGAATATTTATTAGAAACTTAGATAATCTTTAGAAATGTTTCTTCGCAAATAGTTGCAAATTATTGTGTGAAAAGCCTATGGTTACCGTACCTTAAACAAACACTCGTGACCACAATTAGTCCACGGGATTCAGAGAGAGTGAGAATGAACAGCGAAATAGTAACACAAAATGTGACAATGAGGGGAAACTATGTCATTCAAACGTTAACCATATAAATTACAGTAACACTAACTGAGCGTCCACATTCATATTCCAATCAATTTATGTTAACCATTTTAGGGTTGGTTAGGTTCGGTTATATATCTACATTAGTTTTAACTCAAATGAAAAGAACTTAACTCATACATAATGAAATGAACAGTTTTATCATTTCATAAGAAAAAAATAGAGAAAATATAATAATTCAGGAAAACTTGGCTTATTAGGCAAAACGGGCCTTGCATAGTAGGCTGAGAAGTGCGTTCTGGCTACTAGGTACGACATATATAGTTAGTATTTTATATATATATATATATATATATATATATATATATATATATATATATATATATATATATATATATATATATATATATATAATATTTTTTATTTTATTTATTTATTTTTTAAAAATGTTATATTTATATATATATATATGTATATTTAAATATTGATATATACCTGTGGGTCCAGGAGGCCATCTGTGTCCCCTCAGATGGTCTCCCTTATCACAGTTTGTGTCTATGGATGTCTGTCTGTGTGTGTGCTTATCCCTGTGAGTGTCCGTGTGAGTGTGTGAGAGTCCGGTTGCGTGTGTGTCCGGTTATGCCTGTGGGGTCCACGAGGCCATCTGTGTCCCTTCAGATGGTCTCACTTATCACAGTCTATGGGTGTGTGTGAGTGTGAGTGCCCCTATGAGTGTTCGGGTGAGGGTGTGTGTGTGAGCGTCCGGGTTTATGTGAGGTTTGGTTCCAGGAAACATCCTTCCCCTCCCCCTCCCCATATCTCCTCCCTTATTCCCACCGTGGGTTCGAATCCCAGGTGATTAGACCTGCCCTAAGTCCTTGGATCCAAGGTATCCATCCGTGGGCCCAACGGATTTCACCCCTTCCTCACTTTCCAAGGGCCAGGTCAATTCCAGCTATCCAGGAAACCTGTCGAAACAGAGGCAGCTACAGGAGGGGACACACAAATATTTGTGCCCTGCAGTTACACACCCGTTCCGACAGGCTCGATCGCAATCTATCCAGATGAGAACACGTTCTCTTCCGACTAGACCACGCTGGAGTCGCTGTATGTCTCAAATTTGGTTCCTTTATTTATAGTTAGTATTTTTGGTGTATTAATTGATTTGTTTTAATTTTTTAATGACTTAGGTAGAGTGATTTAGGGAGTTGGGGGGGAGGTCGGGTTGTGTGTGTAGTGGATTGTACGAGATCGTGGTTTGTTAGTATTTATCTAGTTGTGTTCACCTAGTTGTACTTGCGAGGGTTGAGCTCTGCTCTTTCGGCCCGCCTCTCAACTGCCAATCAATCAATCAATTATTAACTAATAAAAAAAAATTCCACACACACACACACACACCCAGGAAGCAGCCCGCAACAGCTGTCTAACGCCCATTTACATATTTACTGCTAAGTAACAGAGGGCATCAGAATGATAGAAACTCTGCTGATTTCCGTTTGTGCCATCACCGGGGGATCGAATGAGCTAGGATTACGAGTCGGGAGCGACGTTCACTCAGCAATAAAGCCCCCCTAGTTTGTGTATTGGTGCAAAAGATAATTTGGGAGAGGTTAAGGGAAAGGAATGACGTTTGGTGGCCTTGAAAGCTCTGGAGGGGAGTGGGGTTGCCAGTTATGAATTAAAATTGTTATTTTTTAAGATAGGATATATAAGCAAAAGACGTTGTGAGATATAGTAAGAAAAGTGTTTCTGACTGAAGTTAGGTACTGTGTGATTGACTTGTATGTTAGGAAAAAGAATATTTATTAGAAACTTAGATAATATTTAGAAATGTTTCTTCGCAAATAGTTGCAAATTATTGTGTGAAAAGCCTATGGTTACCGTACCTTAAACAAACACTCGTGAGCACAATTAGTCCACGGGATTCAGAGAGAGTGAGAATGAACAGCGAAATAGTAACACAAAATGTGACAATGAGGGGAAACTATGTCATTCAAACGTTAACCATATAAATTACAGTAACACTAACTGAGCGTCCACATACATATTCCAATCAATTTATGTTAACCATTTTAGGGTTGGTTAGGTTCGGTTATATATCTACATTAGTTTTAACTCAAATGAAAAGAACTTAACTCATACATAATGAAATGAACAGTTTTATCATTTCATAAGAAAAAAAATAGAGAAAATATAATAATTCAGGAAAACTTGGCTTATTAGGCAAAACGGGCCTTGCATAGTAGGCTGAGAAGTGCGTTCTGGCTACTAGGTACGACATATATAGTTAGTATTTTATATATATATATATATATATATATATATATATATATATATATATATATATATATATATATATATATATAAAATAAAAAATATTATATATATATATATATATATATATATATATATATATATATATATATATATAATATTTTTTATTTTATTTATTTATTTTTTAAAAATGTTATATTTATAAATATATATGTATATTTAAATATTGATATATACCTGTGGGTCCAGGAGGCCATCTGTGTCCCCTCAGATGGTCTCCCTTATCACAGTTTGTGTCTATAGATGTCTGTCTGTGTGTGTGCTTATCCCTGTGAGTGTCCGTGTGAGTGTGTGAGAGTCCGGTTGCGTGTGTGTCCGGTTATGCCTGTGGGGTCCACGAGGCCATCTGTGTCCCTTCAGATGGTCTCACTTATCACAGTCTATGGGTGTGTGTGAGTGTGAGTTCCCCTATGAGTGTTCGGGTGAGGGTGTGTGTGTGAGCGTCCGGGTTTATGTGAGGTTTGGTTCCAGGAAACATCCTTCCCCTCCCCCTCCCCATATCTCCTCCCTTATTCCCACCGTGGGTTCGAATCCCAGGTGATTAGACCTGCCCTAAGTCCATGGATCCAAGGTATCCATCCGTGGGCCCAACGGATTTCACCCCTTCCTCACTTTCCAAGGGCCAGGTCAATTCCAGCTATCCAGGAAACCTGTCGAAACAGAGGCAGCTACAGGAGGGGACACACAAATATTTGTGCCCTGCAGTTACACACCCGTTCCGACAGGCTCGATCGCAATCTATCCAGATGAGAACACGTTCTCTTCCGACTAGACCACGCTGGAGTCGCTGTATGTCTCAAATTTGGTTCCTTTATTTATAGTTAGTATTTTTGGTGTATTAATTGATTTGTTTTAATTTTTTAATGACTTAGGTAGAGTGATTTAGGGAGTTGGGGGGGAGGTCGGGTTGTGTGTGTAGTGGATTGTACGAGATCGTGGTTTGTTAGTATTTATCTAGTTGTGTTCACCTAGTTGTACTTGCGAGGGTTGAGCTCTGCTCTTTCGGCCCGCCTCTCAACTGCCAATCAATCAATCAATTATTAACTAATAAAAAAAAATTCCACACACACACACACACCCAGGAAGCAGCCCGCAACAGCTGTCTAACGCCCATTTACATATTTACTGCTAAGTAACAGAGGGCATCAGAATGATAGAAACTCTGCTGATTTCCGTTTGTGCCATCACCGGGGGATCGAATGAGCTAGGATTACGAGTCGGGAGCGACGTTCACTCAGCCAGCAATAAAGCCCCCTAGTTTGTGTATTGGTGCAAAAGATAATTTGGGAGAGGTTAAGGGAAAGGAATGACGTTTGGTGGCCTTGAAAGCTCTGGAGGGGAGGGGGGTTGCCAGTTATGAATTAAAATTGTTATTTTTTAAGATAGGATATATAAGCAAAAGACGTTGTGAGATATAGTAAGAAAAGTTTTTCTGACTGAAGTTAGGTACTGTGTGATTGACTTGTATGTTAGGAAAAAGAATATTTATTAGAAACTTAGATAATCTTTAGAAATGTTTCTTCGCAAATAGTTGCAAATTATTGTGTGAAAAGCCTATGGTTACCGTACCTTAAACAAACACTCGTGAGCACAATTAGTCCACGGGATTCAGAGAGAGTGAGAATGAACAGCGAAATAGTAACACAAAATGTGACAATGAGGGGAAACTATGTCATTCAAACGTTAACCATATAAATTACAGTAACACTAACTCAGCGTCCACATTCATATTCCAATCAATTTATGTTAACCATTTTAGGGTTGGTTAGGTTCGGTTATATATCTACATTAGTTTTAACTCAAATGAAAAGAACTTAACTCATACATAATGAAATGAACAGTTTTATCATTTCATAAGAAAAAAAATAGAGAAAATATAATAATTCAGGAAAACTTGGCTTATTAGGCAAAACGGGCCTTGCATAGTAGGCTGAGAAGTGCGTTCTGGCTACTAGGTACGACATATATAGTTAGTATTTTTTATATATATATATATATATATATATATATATATATATATATATATATATATATATATATATATATATTATTTTTTATTTTATTTATTTATTTTTTAAAAATGTTATATTTATAAATATATATGTATATTTAAATATTGATATATACCTTTGGGTCCAGGAGGCCATCTGTGTCCCCTCAGATGGTCTCCCTTATCACAGTTTGTGTCTATGGATGTCTGTCTGTGTGTGTGCTTATCCCTGTGAGTGTCCGTGTGAGTGTGTGAGAGTCCGGATGCGTGTGTGTCCGGTTATGCCTGTGGGTCCACGAGGCCATCTGTGTCCCTTCAGATGGTCTCACTTATCACAGTCTATGGGTGTGTGTGAGTGTGAGTGCCCCTATGAGTGTTCGGGTGAGGGTGTGTGTGTGAGCGTCCGGGTTTATGTGAGGTTTGGTTCCAGGAAACATCCTTCCCCTCCCCCTCCCCATATCTCCTCCCTTATTCCCACCGTGGGTTCGAATCCCAGGTGATTAGACCTGCCCTAAGTCCATGGATCCAAAGTATCCATCCGTGGGCCCAACGGATTTCACCCCTTCCTCACTTTCCAAGGGCCAGGTCAATTCCAGCTATCCAGGAAACCTGTCGAAACAGAGGCAGCTACAGGAGGGGACACACAAATATTTGTGCCCTGCAGTTACACACCCGTTCCGACAGGCTCGATCGCAATCTATCCAGATGAGAACACGTTCTCTTCCGACTAGACCACGCTGGAGTCGCTGTATGTCTCAAATTTGGTTCCTTTATTTATAGTTAGTATTTTTGGTGTATTAATTGATTTGTTTTAATTTTTTAATGACTTAGGTAGAGTGATTTAGGGAGTTGGGGGGGAGGTCGGGTTGTGTGTGTAGTGGATTGTACAAGATCGTGGTTTGTTAGTATATATCTAGTTGTGTTCACCTAGTTGTACTTGCGAGGGTTGAGCTCTGCTCTTTCGGCCCGCCTCTCAACTGCCAATCAATCAATCAATTATTAACTAATAAAAAAAAATTCCACACACACACACACACCCAGGAAGCAGCCCGCAACAGCTGTCTAACGCCCATTTACATATTTACTGCTAAGTAACAGAGGGCATCAGAATGATAGAAACTCTGCTGATTTCCGTTTGTGCCATCACCGGGGGATCGAATGAGCAAGGATTACGAGTCGGGAGCGACGTTCACTCAGCAATAAAGCCCCCTAGTTTGTGTATTGGTGCAAAAGATAATTTGGGAGAGGTTAAGGGAAAGGAATGACGTTTGGTGGCCTTGAAAGCTCTGGAGGGGAGGGGGGTTGCCAGTTATGAATTAAAATTGTTATTTTTTAAGATAGGATATATAAGCAAAAGACGTTGTGAGATATAGTAAGAAAAGTGTTTCTGACTGAAGTTAGGTACTGTGTGATTGACTTGTATGTTAGGAAAAAGAATATTTATTAGAAACTTAGATAATCTTTAGAAATGTTTCTTCGCAAATAGTTGCAAATTATTGTGTGAAAAGCCTATGGTTACCGTACCTTAAACAAACACTCGTGAGCACAATTAGTCCACGGGATTCAGAGAGAGTGAGAATGAACAGCGAAATAGTAACACAAAATGTGACAATGAGGGGAAACTATGTCATTCAAACGTTAACCATATAAATTACAGTAACACTAACTGAGCGTCCACATACATATTCCAATCAATTTATGTTAACCATTTTAGGGTTGGTTAGGTTCGGTTATATATCTACATTAGTTTTAACTCAAATGAAAAGAACTTAACTCATACATAATGAAATGAACAGTTTTATCATTTCATAAGAAAAAAAATAGAGAAAATATAATAATTCAGGAAAACGTGGCTTATTAGGCAAAACGGGCCTTGCATAGTAGGCTGAGAAGTGCGTTCTGGCTACTAGGTACGACATATATAGTTAGTATTTTATATATATATATATATATATATATATATATATATATATATATATATATATATAATATTTTTTATTTTATTTATTTATTTTTTAAAAATGTTATATTTATAAATATATATGTATATTTAAATATTGATATATACCTGTGGGTCCAGGAGGCCATCTGTGTCCCCTCAGATGGTCTCCCTTATCACAGTTTGTGTCTATGGATGTCTGTCTGTGTGTGTGCTTATCCCTGTGAGTGTCCGTGTGAGTGTGTGAGAGTCCGGTTGCGTGTGTGTCCGGTTATGCCTGTGGGGTCCACGAGGCCATCTGTGTCCCTTCAGATGGTCTCACTTATCACAGTCTATGGGTGTGTGTGAGTGTGAGTGCCCCTATGAGTGTTCGGGTGAGTGTGTGTGTGTGAGCGTCCGGGTTTATGTGAGGTTTGGTTCCAGGAAACATCCTTCCCCTCCCCCTCCCCATATCTCCTCCCTTATTCCCACCGTGGGTTCGAATCCCAGGTGATTAGACCTGCCCTAAGTCCATGGATCCAAGGTATCCATCCGTGGGCCCAACGGATTTCACCCCTTCCTCACTTTCCAAGGGCCAGGTCAATTCCAGCTATCAAGGAAACCTGTCGAAACAGAGGCAGCTACAGGAGGGGACACACAAATATTTGTGCCCTGCAGTTACACACCCGTTCCGACAGGCTCGATCGCAATCTATCCAGATGAGAACACGTTCTCTTCCGACTAGACCACGCTGGAGTCGCTGTATGTCTCAAATTTGGTTCCTTTATTTATAGTTAGTATTTTTGGTGTATTAATTGATTTGTTTTAATTTTTTAATGACTTAGGTAGAGTGATTTAGGGAGTTGGGGGGGAGGTCGGGTTGTGTGTGTAGTGGATTGTACGAGATCGTGGTTTGTTAGTATTTATCTAGTTGTGTTCACCTAGTTGTACTTGCGAGGGTTGAGCTCTGCTCTTTCGGCCCGCCTCTCAACTGCCAATCAATCAATCAATTATTAACTAATAAAAAAAAATTCCACACACACACACACACACCCAGGAAGCAGCCCGCAACAGCTGTCTAACGCCCATTTACATATTTACTGCTAAGTAACAGAGGGCATCAGAATGATAGAAACTCTGCTGATTTCCGTTTGTGCCATCACCGGGGGATCGAATGAGCTAGGATTACGAGTCGGGAGCGACGTTCACTCAGCAATAAAGCCCCCCTAGTTTGTGTATTGGTGCAAAAGATAATTTGGGAGAGGTTAAGGGAAAGGAATGACGTTTGGTGGCCTTGAAAGCTCTGGAGGGGAGGGGGGTTGCCAGTTATGAATTAAAATTGTTATTTTTTAAGATAGGATATATAAGCAAAAGACGTTGTGAGATATAGTAAGAAAAGTGTTTCTGACTGAAGTTAGGTACTGTGTGATTGACTTGTATGTTAGGAAAAAGAATATTTATTAGAAACTTAGATAATCTTTAGAAATGTTTCTTCGCAAATAGTTGCAAATTATTGTGTGAAAAGCCTATGGTTACCGTACCTTAAACAAACACTCGTGAGCACAATTAGTCCACGGGATTCAGAGAAAGTGAGAATGAACAGCGAAATAGTAACACAAAATGTGACAATGAGGGGAAACTATGTCATTCAAACGTTAACCATATAAATTACAGTAACACTAACTGAGCGTCCACATACATATTCCAATCAATTTATGTTAACCATTTTAGGGTTGGTTAGGTTCGGTTATATATCTACATTAGTTTTAACTCAAATGAAAAGAACTTAACTCATACATAATGAAATGAACAGTTTTATCATTTCATAAGAAAAAATATAGAGAAAATATAATAATTCAGGAAAACTTGGCTTATTAGGCAAAACGGGCCTTGCATAGTAGGCTGAGAAGTGCGTTCTGGCTACTAGGTACGACATATATAGTTAAAAATGTTATATTTATAAATATATATGTATATTTAAATATTGATATATACCTTTGGGTCCAGGAGGCCATCTGTGTCCCCTCAGATGGTCTCCCTTATCACAGTTTGTGTCTATGGATGTCTGTCTGTGTGTGTGCTTATCCCTGTGAGTGTCCGTGTGAGTGTGTGAGAGTCCGGATGCGTGTGTGTCCGGTTATGCCTGTGGGTCCACGAGGCCATCTGTGTCCCTTCAGATGGTCTCACTTATCACAGTCTATGGGTGTGTGTGAGTGTGAGTGCCCCTATGAGTGTTCGGGTGAGGGTGTGTGTGTGAGCGTCCGGGTTTATGTGAGGTTTGGTTCCAGGAAACATCCTTCCCCTCCCCCTCCCCATATCTCCTCCCTTATTCCCACCGTGGGTTCGAATCCCAGGTGATTAGACCTGCCCTAAGTCCATGGATCCAAAGTATCCATCCGTGGGCCCAACGGATTTCACCCCTTCCTCACTTTCCAAGGGCCAGGTCAATTCCAGCTATCCAGGAAACCTGTCGAAACAGAGGCAGCTACAGGAGGGGACACACAAATATTTGTGCCCTGCAGTTACACACCCGTTCCGACAGGCTCGATCGCAATCTATCCAGATGAGAACACGTTCTCTTCCGACTAGACCACGCTGGAGTCGCTGTATGTCTCAAATTTGGTTCCTTTATTTATAGTTAGTATTTTTGGTGTATTAATTGATTTGTTTTAATTTTTTAATGACTTAGGTAGAGTGATTTAGGGAGTTGGGGGGGAGGTCGGGTTGTGTGTGTAGTGGATTGTACAAGATCGTGGTTTGTTAGTATATATCTAGTTGTGTTCACCTAGTTGTACTTGCGAGGGTTGAGCTCTGCTCTTTCGGCCCGCCTCTCAACTGCCAATCAATCAATCAATTATTAACTAATAAAAAAAAATTCCACACACACACACACACCCAGGAAGCAGCCCGCAACAGCTGTCTAACGCCCATTTACATATTTACTGCTAAGTAACAGAGGGCATCAGAATGATAGAAACTCTGCTGATTTCCGTTTGTGCCATCACCGGGGGATCGAATGAGCAAGGATTACGAGTCGGGAGCGACGTTCACTCAGCAATAAAGCCCCCTAGTTTGTGTATTGGTGCAAAAGATAATTTGGGAGAGGTTAAGGGAAAGGAATGACGTTTGGTGGCCTTGAAAGCTCTGGAGGGGAGGGGGGTTGCCAGTTATGAATTAAAATTGTTATTTTTTAAGATAGGATATATAAGCAAAAGACGTTGTGAGATATAGTAAGAAAAGTGTTTCTGACTGAAGTTAGGTACTGTGTGATTGACTTGTATGTTAGGAAAAAGAATATTTATTAGAAACTTAGATAATCTTTAGAAATGTTTCTTCGCAAATAGTTGCAAATTATTGTGTGAAAAGCCTATGGTTACCGTACCTTAAACAAACACTCGTGAGCACAATTAGTCCACGGGATTCAGAGAGAGTGAGAATGAACAGCGAAATAGTAACACAAAATGTGACAATGAGGGGAAACTATGTCATTCAAACGTTAACCATATAAATTACAGTAACACTAACTGAGCGTCCACATACATATTCCAATCAATTTATGTTAACCATTTTAGGGTTGGTTAGGTTCGGTTATATATCTACATTAGTTTTAACTCAAATGAAAAGAACTTAACTCATACATAATGAAATGAACAGTTTTATCATTTCATAAGAAAAAAAATAGAGAAAATATAATAATTCAGGAAAACGTGGCTTATTAGGCAAAACGGGCCTTGCATAGTAGGCTGAGAAGTGCGTTCTGGCTACTAGGTACGACATATATAGTTAGTATTTTATATATATATATATATATATATATATATATATATATATATATATATATATAATATTTTTTATTTTATTTATTTATTTTTTAAAAATGTTATATTTATAAATATATATGTATATTTAAATATTGATATATACCTGTGGGTCCAGGAGGCCATCTGTGTCCCCTCAGATGGTCTCCCTTATCACAGTTTGTGTCTATGGATGTCTGTCTGTGTGTGTGCTTATCCCTGTGAGTGTCCGTGTGAGTGTGTGAGAGTCCGGTTGCGTGTGTGTCCGGTTATGCCTGTGGGGTCCACGAGGCCATCTGTGTCCCTTCAGATGGTCTCACTTATCACAGTCTATGGGTGTGTGTGAGTGTGAGTGCCCCTATGAGTGTTCGGGTGAGTGTGTGTGTGTGAGCGTCCGGGTTTATGTGAGGTTTGGTTCCAGGAAACATCCTTCCCCTCCCCCTCCCCATATCTCCTCCCTTATTCCCACCGTGGGTTCGAATCCCAGGTGATTAGACCTGCCCTAAGTCCATGGATCCAAGGTATCCATCCGTGGGCCCAACGGATTTCACCCCTTCCTCACTTTCCAAGGGCCAGGTCAATTCCAGCTATCAAGGAAACCTGTCGAAACAGAGGCAGCTACAGGAGGGGACACACAAATATTTGTGCCCTGCAGTTACACACCCGTTCCGACAGGCTCGATCGCAATCTATCCAGATGAGAACACGTTCTCTTCCGACTAGACCACGCTGGAGTCGCTGTATGTCTCAAATTTGGTTCCTTTATTTATAGTTAGTATTTTTGGTGTATTAATTGATTTGTTTTAATTTTTTAATGACTTAGGTAGAGTGATTTAGGGAGTTGGGGGGGAGGTCGGGTTGTGTGTGTAGTGGATTGTACGAGATCGTGGTTTGTTAGTATTTATCTAGTTGTGTTCACCTAGTTGTACTTGCGAGGGTTGAGCTCTGCTCTTTCGGCCCGCCTCTCAACTGCCAATCAATCAATCAATTATTAACTAATAAAAAAAAATTCCACACACACACACACACACCCAGGAAGCAGCCCGCAACAGCTGTCTAACGCCCATTTACATATTTACTGCTAAGTAACAGAGGGCATCAGAATGATAGAAACTCTGCTGATTTCCGTTTGTGCCATCACCGGGGGATCGAATGAGCTAGGATTACGAGTCGGGAGCGACGTTCACTCAGCAATAAAGCCCCCCTAGTTTGTGTATTGGTGCAAAAGATAATTTGGGAGAGGTTAAGGGAAAGGAATGACGTTTGGTGGCCTTGAAAGCTCTGGAGGGGAGGGGGGTTGCCAGTTATGAATTAAAATTGTTATTTTTTAAGATAGGATATATAAGCAAAAGACGTTGTGAGATATAGTAAGAAAAGTGTTTCTGACTGAAGTTAGGTACTGTGTGATTGAATTGTATGTTAGGAAAAAGAATATTTATTAGAAACTTAGATAATCTTTAGAAATGTTTCTTCGCAAATAGTTGCAAATTATTGTGTGAAAAGCCTATGGTTACCGTACCTTAAACAAACACTCGTGAGCACAATTAGTCCACGGGATTCAGAGAGAGTGAGAATGAACAGCGAAATAGTAACACAAAATGTGACAATGAGGGGAAACTATGTCATTCAAACGTTAACCATATAAATTACAGTAACACTAACTGAGCGTCCACATACATATTCCAATCAATTTATGTTAACCATTTTAGGGTTGGTTAGGTTCGGTTATATATCTACATTAGTTTTAACTCAAATGAAAAGAACTTAACTCATACATAATGAAATGAACAGTTTTATCATTTCATAAGAAAAAATATAGAGAAAATATAATAATTCAGGAAAACTTGGCTTATTAGGCAAAACGGGCCTTGCATAGTAGGCTGAGAAGTGCGTTCTGGCTACTAGGTACGACATATATAGTTAGTATTTTATATATATATATATATATATATATATATATATATATATATATATATATATATATATATATATATATATATATATATATATATAATATTTTTTATTTTATTTATTTATTTTTTAAAAATATTATATTTATAAATATATATGTATATTTAAATATTGATATATACCTGTGGGTCCAGGAGGCCATCTGTGTCCCCTCAGATGGTCTCCCTTATCTCAGTTTGTGTCTATGGATGTCTGTCTGTGTGTGTGCTTATTCCTGTGAGTGTCCGTGTGAGTGTGTGAGAGTCCGGTTGCGTGTGTGTCCGGTTATGCCTGTGGGTCCACGAGGCCATCTGTGTCCCTTCAGATGGTTTCCCTTATCACAGTCTATGGGTGTGTGTGAGTGTGAGTGCCCCTGTGAGTGTTCGGGTGAGGGTGTGTGTGTGAGTGTCCGGGTTTATGTGAGGTTTGGTTCCAGGAAACATCCTTCCCCTCCCCCTCCCCATATCTCCTCCCTTATTCCCACCGTGGGTTCGAATCCCTGGTGATTAGACCTGCCCTAAGTCCGAGGATCCAAGGTATCCATCCGTGGGCCCAACGGATTTCACCCCTTCCTCACTTTCCAAGGGCCAGGTCAATTCCAGCTATCCAGGAAACCTGTCGAAACAGAGGCAGCTAAGGGAGGGGACACACAAATATTTGTGCCCTGCAGTTACACACCCGTTCCGACAGGCTCGATCGCAATCTATCCAGATGAGAACACGTTCTCTTCCGACTAGACCACGCTGGAGTCGCTGTATGTCTCAAATTTGGTTCCTTTATTTATAGTTAGTATTTTTGGTGTATTAATTGATTTGTTTTAATTTTTTAATGACTTAGGTAGAGTGATTTAGGGAGTTGGGGGGGAGGTCGGGTTGTGTGTGTAGTGGATTGTACGAGATCATGGTTTGTTAGTATTTATCTAGTTGTGTTCACCTAGTTGTACTTGCGTGGGTTGAGCTCTGCTCTTTCGGCCCGCCTCTCAACTGCCAATCAATCAATCAATTATTAACTAATAAAAAAAAATTCCACACACACACACACACCCAGGAAGCAGCCCACAACAGCTGTCTAACGCCCATTTACATATTTACTGCTAAGTAACAGAGGGCATCAGAATGATAGAAACTCTGCTGATTTCCGTTTGTGCCATCACCGGGGGATCGAATGAGCTAGGATTACGAGTCGGGAGCGACGTTCACTCAGCAATAAAGCCCCCTAGTTTGTGTATTGGTGCAAAAGATAATTTGGGAGAGGTTAAGGGAAAGGAATGACGTTTGGTGGCTATGAAAGCTCTGGAGGGGAGGGGGGTTGCCAGTTATGAATTAAAATTGTTATTTTTTAAGATAGGATATATAAGCAAAAGACGTTGTGAGATGTAGTAAGAAAAGTGTTTCTGACTGAAGT
Organism: Procambarus clarkii; assembly: GCF_040958095.1. Taxonomy (NCBI): domain Eukaryota; kingdom Metazoa; phylum Arthropoda; class Malacostraca; order Decapoda; family Cambaridae; genus Procambarus; species Procambarus clarkii. The sequence goes on along the minus strand of NC_091206.1, from coordinate 5,856,165 downwards.
TAGGTACTGTGTGATTGACTTGTATGTTAGGAAAAAGAATATTTATTAGAAACTTAGATAATCTTTAGAAATGTTTCTTCGCAAATAGTTGCAAATTTTTGTGTGAAAAGCCTATGGTTACCGTACCTTAAACAAACACTCGTGAGCACAATTAGTCCACGGGATTCAGAGAGAGTGAGAATGAACAGCGAAATAGTAACACAAAATGTGACAATGAGGGGAAACTATGTCATTCAAACGTTAACCATATAAATTACAGTAACACTAACTGAGCGTCCACATACATATTCCAATCAATTTATGTTAACCATTTGAGGGTTGGTTAGGTTCGGTTATATATCTACATTAGTTTTAACTCAAATGAAAAGAACTTAACTCATACATAATGAAATGAACAGTTTTATCATTTCATAAGAAAAAAAATAGAGAAAATATAATAATTCAGGAAAACTTGGCTTATTAGGCAAAACGGGCCTTGCATAGTAGGCTGAGAAGTGCGTTCTGGCTACTAGGTACGACATATACAGTTAGTATTTTATATATATATATATATATATATATATATATATATATATATATATATATATATAATATTTTTTTTTTTATTTATTTATTTTTTAAAAATGTTATATTTATAAATATATATGTATATTTAAATATTGATATATACCTTTGGGTCCAGGAGGCCATCTGTGTCCCCTGAGATGGTCTCCCTTATCACAGTTTGTGTCTATGGATGTCTGTCTGTGTGTGTGCTTATCCCTGTGAGTGTCCGTGTGAGTGTGTGAGAGTCCGGATGCGTGTGTGTCCGGTTATGCCTGTGGGTCCACGAGGCCATCTGTGTCCCTTCAGATGGTCTCACTTATCACAGTCTATGGGTGTGTGTGAGTGTGAGTGCCCCTGTGAGTGTTCGGGTGAGGGTGTGTGTGTGAGTGTCCGGGTTTATGTGAGGTTTGGTTCCAGGAAACATCCTTCCCCTCCCCCTCCCCATATCTCCTCCCTTATTCCCACCGTGGGTTCGAATCCCAGGTGATTAGACCTGCCCTAATTCCATGGATCCAAGGTATCCATCCGTGGGCCCAACGGATTTCACCCCTTCCTCACTTTCCAAGGGCCAGGTCAATTCCAGCTATCCAGGAAACCTGTCGAAACAGAGGCAGCTACAGGAGGGGACACACAAATATTTGTGCCCTGCAGTTACACACCCGTTCCGACAGGCTCGATCGCAATCTATCCAGATGAGAACACGTTCTCTTCCGACTAGCCCACGCTGGAGTCGCTGTATGTCTCAAATTTGTTTCCTTTATTTATAGTTAGTATTTTTGGTGTATTAATTGATTTGTTTTAATTTTTTAATGACTTAGGTAGAGTGATTTAGGGAGTTGGGGGGCAGGTCGGGTTGTGTGTGTAGTGGATTGTACGAGATCGTGGTTTGTTAGTATTTATCTAGTTGTGTTCACCTAGTTGTACTTGCGAGGGTTGAGCTCTGCTCTTTCGGCCCGCCTCTCAACTGCCAATCAATCAATCAATTATTAACTAATAAAAAAAATTCCACACACACACACACACCCAGGAAGCAGCCCACAACAGCTGTCTAACGCCCATTTACATATTTACTGCTAAGTAACAGAGGGCATCAGAATGATAGAAACTCTGCTGATTTCCGTTTGTGCCATCACCGGGGGATCGAATGAGCTAGGATTACGAGTCGGGAGCGACGTTCACTCAGCAATAAAGCCCCCTAGTTTGTGTATTGGTGCAAAAGATAATTTGGGAGAGGTTAAGGGAAAGGAATGACGTTTGGTGGCTATGAAAGCTCTGGAGGGGAGGGGGGTTGCCAGTTATGAATTAAAATTGTTATTTTTTAAGATAGGATATATAAGCAAAAGACGTTGTGAGGTGTAGTAAGAAAAGTGTTTCTGACTGAAGTTAGGTACTGTGTGATTGACTTGTATGTTAGGAAAAAGAATATTTATTAGAAACTTAGATAATCTTTAGAAATGTTTCTTCGCAAATAGTTGCAAATTATTGTGTGAAAAGCCTATGGTTACCGTACCTTAAACAAACACTCGTGAGCACAATTAGTCCACGGGATTCAGAGAGAGTGAGAATGAACAGCGAAATAGTAACACAAAATGTGACAATGAGGGGAAACTATGTCATTCAAACGTTAACCATATAAATTACAGTAACACTAACTGAGCGTCCACATACATATTCCAATCAATTTATGTTAACCATTTGAGGGTTGGTTAGGTTCGGTTATATATCTACATTAGTTTTAACTCAAATGAAAAGAACTTAACTCATACATAATGAAATGAACAGTTTTATCATTTCATAAGAAAAAAAATAGAGAAAATATAATAATTCAGGAAAACTTGGCTTATTAGGCAAAACGGGCCTTGCATAGTAGGCTGAGAAGTGCGTTCTGGCTACTAGGTACGACATATACAGTTAGTATTTTATATATATATATATATATATATATATATATATATATATATATATATATATATATATATATATATATATATATATATAATATTTTTTTTTTTATTTATTTATTTTTTAAAAATGTTATATTTATAAATATATATGTATATTTAAATATTGATATATACCTTTGGGTCCAGGAGGCCATCTGTGTCCCCTGAGATGGTCTCCCTTATCACAGTTTGTGTCTATGGATGTCTGTCTGTGTGTGTGCTTATCCCTGTGAGTGTCCGTGTGAGTGTGTGAGAGTCCGGATGCGTGTGTGTCCGGTTATGCCTGTGGGTCCACGAGGCCATCTGTGTCCCTTCAGATGGTCTCACTTATCACAGTCTATGGGTGTGTGTGAGTGTGAGTGCCCCTGTGAGTGTTCGGGTGAGGGTGTGTGTGTGAGTGTCCGGGTTTATGTGAGGTTTGGTTCCAGGAAACATCCTTCCCCTCCCCCTCCCCATATCTCCTCCCTTATTCCCACCGTGGGTTCGAATCCCAGGTGATTAGACCTGCCCTAATTCCATGGATCCAAGGTATCCATCCGTGGGCCCAACGGATTTCACCCCTTCCTCACTTTCCAAGGGCCAGGTCAATTCCAGCTATCCAGGAAACCTGTCGAAACAGAGGCAGCTACAGGAGGGGACACACAAATATTTGTGCCCTGCAGTTACACACCCGTTCCGACAGGCTCGATCGCAATCTATCCAGATGAGAACACGTTCTCTTCCGACTAGCCCACGCTGGAGTCGCTGTATGTCTCAAATTTGTTTCCTTTATTTATAGTTAGTATTTTTGGTGTATTAATTGATTTGTTTTAATTTTTTAATGACTTAGGTAGAGTGATTTAGGGAGTTGGGGGGGAGGTCGGGTTGTGTGTGTAGTGGATTGTACGAGATCGTGGTTTGTTAGTATTTATCTAGTTGTGTTCACCTAGTTGTACTTGCGAGGGTTGAGCTCTGCTCTTTCGGCCCGCCTCTCAACTGCCAATCAATCAATCAATTATTAACTAATAAAAAAAATTCCACACACACACACACACCCAGGAAGCAGCCCACAACAGCTGTCTAACGCCCATTTACATATTTACTGCTAAGTAACAGAGGGCATCAGAATGATAGAAACTCTGCTGATTTCCGTTTGTGCCATCACCGGGGGATCGAATGAGCTAGGATTACGAGTCGGGAGCGACGTTCACTCAGCAATAAAGCCCCCTAGTTTGTGTATTGGTGCAAAAGATAATTTGGGAGAGGTTAAGGGAAAGGAATGACGTTTGGTGGCTATGAAAGCTCTGGAGGGGAGGGGGGTTGCCAGTTATGAATTAAAATTGTTATTTTTTAAGATAGGATATATAAGCAAAAGACGTTGTGAGGTGTAGTAAGAAAAGTGTTTCTGACTGAAGTTAGGTACTGTGTGATTGACTTGTATGTTAGGAAAAAGAATATTTATTAGAAACTTAGATAATCTTTAGAAATGTTTCTTCGCAAATAGTTGCAAATTATTGTGTGAAAAGCCTATGGTTACCGTACCTTAAACAAACACTCGTGAGCACAATTAGTCCACGGGATTCAGAGAGAGTGAGAATGAACAGCGAAATAGTAACACAAAATGTGACAATGAGGGGAAACTATGTCATTCAAACGTTAACCATATAAATTACAGCAACACTAACTGAGCGTCCACATACATATTCCAATCAATTTATGTTAACCATTTTAGGGTTGGTTAGGTTCGGTTATATATCTACATTAGTTTTAACTCAAATGAAAAGAACTTAACTCATACATAATGAAATGAACAGTTTTATCATTTCATAAGAAAAAAAATAGAGAAAATATAATAATTCAGGAAAACTTGGCTTATTAGGCAAAACGGGCCTTGCATAGTAGGCTGAGAAGTGCGTTCTGGCTACTAGGTACGACATATATAGTTAGTATTTTATATATATATATATATATATATATATATATATATATATATATATATATATATATATATAATATTTTTTATTTTATTTATTTATTTTTTAAAAATATTATATTTATAAATATATATGTATATTTAAATATTGATATATACCTGTGGGTCCAGGAGGCCATCTGTGTCCCCTCAGATGGTCTCCCTTATCTCAGTTTGTGTCTATGGATGTCTGTCTGTGTGTGTGCTTATTCCTGTGAGTGTCCGTGTGAGTGTGTGAGAGTCCGGTTGCGTGTGTGTCCGGTTATGCCTGTGGGTCCACGAGGCCATCTGTGTCCCTTCAGATGGTCTCCCTTATCACAGTCTATGGGTGTGTGTGAGTGTGAGTGCCCCTGTGAGTGTTCGGGTGAGGGTGTGTGTGTGAGTGTCCGGGTTTATGTGAGGTTTGGTTACAGGAAACATCCTTCCCCTCCCCCTCCCCATATCTCCTCCCTTATTCCCACCGTGGGTTCGAATCCCAGGTGATTAGACCTGCCCTAAGTCCATGGATCCAAAGTATCCATCCGTGGGCCCAACGGATTTCACCCCTTCCTCACTTTCCAAGGGCCAGGTCAATTCCAGCTATCCAGGAAACCTGTCGAAACAGAGGCAGCTACAGGAGGGGACACACAAATATTTGTGCCCTGCAGTTACACACCCGTTCCGACAGGCTCGATCGCAATCTATCCAGATGAGAACACGTTCTCTTCCGACTAGACCACGCTGGAGTCGCTGTATGTCTCAAATTTGGTTCCTTTATTTATAGTTAGTATTTTTGGTGTATTAATTGATTTGTTTTAATTTTTTAATGACTTAGGTAGAGTGATTTAGGGAGTTGGGGGGGAGGTCGGGTTGTGTGTGTAGTGGATTGTACGAGATCGTGGTTTGTTAGTATATATCTAGTTGTGTTCACCTAGTTGTACTTGCGAGGGTTGAGCTCTGCTCTTTCGGCCCGCCTCTCAACTGCCAATCAATCAATCAATTATTAACTAATAAAAAAAAATTCCACACACACACACACACCCAGGAAGCAGCCCGCAACAGCTGTCTAACGCCCATTTACATATTTACTGCTAAGTAACAGAGGGCATCAGAATGATAGAAACTCTGCTGATTTCCGTTTGTGCCATCACCGGGGGATCGAATGAGCAAGGATTACGAGTCGGGAGCGACGTTCACTCAGCAATAAAGCCCCCTAGTTTGTGTATTGGTGCAAAAGATAATTTGGGAGAGGTTAAGGGAAAGGAATGACGTTTGGTGGCCTTGAAAGCTCTGGAGGGGAGGGGGGTTGCCAGTTATGAATTAAAATTGTTATTTTTTAAGATAGGATATATAAGCAAAAGACGTTGTGAGATATAGTAAGAAAAGTGTTTCTGACTGAAGTTAGGTACTGTGTGATTGACTTGTATGTTAGGAAAAAGAATATTTATTAGAAACTTAGATAATCTTTAGAAATGTTTCTTAGCAAATAGTTGCAAATTATTGTGTGAAAAGCCTATGGTTACCGTACCTTAAACAAACACTCGTGAGCACAATTAGTCCACGGGATTCAGAGAGAGTGAGAATGAACAGCGAAATAGTAACACAAAATGTGACAATGAGGGGAAACTATGTCATTCAAACGTTAACCATATAAATTACAGTAACACTAACTGAGCGTCCACATACATATTCCAATCAATTTATGTTAACCATTTTAGGGTTGGTTAGGTTCGGTTATATATCTACATTAGTTTTAACTCAAATGAAAAGAACTTAACTCATACATAATGAAATGAACAGTTTTATCATTTCATAAGAAAAAAAATAGAGAAAATATAATAATTCAGGAAAACTTGGCTTATTAGGCAAAACGGGCCTTGCATAGTAAGCTGAGAAGTGCGTTCTGGCTACTAGGTACGACATATATAGTTAGTATTTTATATATATATATATATATATATATATATATATATATATATATATATATATATATATATATATATATATACATATAATATTTTTTTTTTTATTTATTTATTTTTTAAAAATGTTATATTTATAAATATATATGTATATTTAAATATTGATATATACCTTTGGGTCCAGGAGGCCATCTGTGTCCCCTGAGATGGTCTCCCTTATCACAGTTTGTGTCTATGGATGTCTGTCTGTGTGTGTGCTTATCCCTGTGAGTGTCCGTGTGAGTGTGTGAGAGTCCGGATGCGTGTGTGTCTGGTTATGCCTGTGGGTCCACGAGGCCATCTGTGTCCCTTCAGATGGTCTCACTTATCACAGTCTATGGGTGTGTGTGAGTGTGAGTGCCCCTGTGAGTGTTCGGGTGAGGGTGTGTGTGTGAGTGTCCGGGTTTATGTGAGGTTTGGTTCCAGGAAACATCCTTCCCCTCCCCCTCCCCATATCTCCTCCCTTATTCCCACCGTGGGTTCGAATCCCAGGTGATTAGACCTGCCCTAATTCCATGGATCCAAGGTATCCATCCGTGGGCCCAACGGATTTCACCCCTTCCTCACTTTCCAAGGGCCAGGTCAATTCCAGCTATCCAGGAAACCTGTCGAAACAGAGGCAGCTACAGGAGGGGACACACAAATATTTGTGCCCTGCAGTTACACACCCGTTCCGACAGGCTCGATCGCAATCTATCCAGATGAGAACACGTTCTCTTCCGACTAGCCCACGCTGGAGTCGCTGTATGTCTCAAATTTGTTTCCTTTATTTATAGTTAGTATTTTTGGTGTATTAATTGATTTGTTTTAATTTTTTAATGACTTAGGTAGAGTGATTTAGGGAGTTGGGGGGGAGGTCGGGTTGTGTGTGTAGTGGATTGTACGAGATCGTGGTTTGTTAGTATTTATCTAGTTGTGTTCACCTAGTTGTACTTGCGAGGGTTGAGCTCTGCTCTTTCGGCCCGCCTCTCAACTGCCAATCAATCAATCAATTATTAACTAATAAAAAAAATTCCACACACACACACACACCCAGGAAGCAGCCCACAACAGCTGTCTAACGCCCATTTACATATTTACTGCTAAGTAACAGAGGGCATCAGAATGATAGAAACTCTGCTGATTTCCGTTTGTGCCATCACCGGGGGATCGAATGAGCTAGGATTACGAGTCGGGAGCGACGTTCACTCAGCAATAAAGCCCCCTAGTTTGTGTATTGGTGCAAAAGATAATTTGGGAGAGGTTAAGGGAAAGGAATGACGTTTGGTGGCTATGAAAGCTCTGGAGGGGAGGGGGGTTGCCAGTTATGAATTAAAATTGTTATTTTTTAAGATAGGATATATAAGCAAAAGACGTTGTGAGGTGTAGTAAGAAAAGTGTTTCTGACTGAAGTTAGGTACTGTGTGATTGACTTGTATGTTAGGAAAAAGAATATTTATTAGAAACTTAGATAATCTTTAGAAATGTTTCTTCGCAAATAGTTGCAAATTATTGTGTGAAAAGCCTATGGTTACCGTACCTTAAACAAACACTCGTGAGCACAATTAGTCCACGGGATTCAGAGAGAGTGAGAATGAACAGCGAAATAGTAACATAAAATGTGACAATGAGGGGAAACTATGTCATTCAAACGTTAACCATATAAATTACAGCAACACTAACTGAGCGTCCACATACATATTCCAATCAATTTATGTTAACCATTTTAGGGTTGGTTAGGTTCGGTTATATATCTACATTAGTTTTAACTCAAATGAAAAGAACTTAACTCATACATAATGAAATGAACAGTTTTATCATTTCATAAGAAAAAAAATAGAGAAAATATAATAATTCAGGAAAACTTGGCTTGTTAGGCAAAACGGGCCTTGCATAGTAGGCTGAGAAGTGCGTTCTGGCTACTAGGTACGACATATATAGTTAGTATTATATATATATATATATATATATATATATATATATATATATATATATATATATATATATATAATATTTTTTATTTTATTTATTTATTTTTTAAAAATATTATATTTATAAATATATATGTATATTTAAATATTGATATATACCTGTGGGTCCAGGAGGCCATCTGTGTCCCCTCAGATGGTCTCCCTTATCTCAGTTTGTGTCTATGGATGTCTGTCTGTGTGTGTGCTTATTCCTGTGAGTGTCCGTGTGAGTGTGTGAGAGTCCGGTTGCGTGTGTGTCCGGTTATGCCTGTGGGTCCACGAGGCCATCTGTGTCCCTTCAGATGGTCTCCCTTATCACAGTCTATGGGTGTGTGTGAGTGTGAGTGCCCCTGTGAGTGTTCGGGTGAGGGTGTGTGTGTGAGTGTCCGGGTTTATGTGAGGTTTGGTTCCAGGAAACATCCTTCCCCTCCCCCTCCCCATATCTCCTCCCTTATTCCCACCGTGGGTTCGAATCCCAGGTGATTAGACCTGCCCTAAGTCCATGGATCCAAAGTATCCATCCGTGGGCCCAACGGATTTCACCCCTTCCTCACTTTCCAAGGGCCAGGTCAATTCCAGCTATCCAGGAAACCTGTCGAAACAGAGGCAGCTACAGGAGGGGACACACAAATATTTGTGCCCTGCAGTTACACACCCGTTCCGACAGGCTCGATCGCAATCTATCCAGATGAGAACACGTTCTCTTCCGACTAGACCACGCTGGAGTCGCTGTATGTCTCAAATTTGGTACCTTTATTTATAGTTAGTATTTTTGGTGTATTAATTGATTTGTTTTAATTTTTTAATGACTTAGGTAGAGTGATTTAGGGAGTTGGGGGGGAGGTCGGGTTGTGTGTGTAGTGGATTGTACGAGATCGTGGTTTGTTAGTATATATCTAGTTGTGTTCACCTAGTTGTACTTGCGAGGGTTGAGCTCTGCTCTTTCGGCCCGCCTCTCAACTGCCAATCAATCAATCAATTATTAACTAATAAAAAAAAATTCCACACACACACACACACCCAGGAAGCAGCCCGCAACAGCTGTCTAACGCCCATTTACATATTTACTGCTAAGTAACAGAGGGCATCAGAATGATAGAAACTCTGCTGATTTCCGTTTGTGCCATCACCGGGGGATCGAATGAGCAAGGATTACGAGTCGGGAGCGACGTTCACTCAGCAATAAAGCCCCCTAGTTTGTGTATTGGTGCAAAAGATAATTTGGGAGAGGTTAAGGGAAAGGAATGACGTTTGGTGGCCTTGAAAGCTCTGGAGGGGAGGGGGGTTGCCAGTTATGAATTAAAATTGTTATTTTTTAAGATAGGATATATAAGCAAAAGACGTTGTGAGATATAGTAAGAAAAGTGTTTCTGACTGAAGTTAGGTACTGTGTGATTGACTTGTATGTTAGGAAAAAGAATATTTATTAGAAACTTAGATAATCTTTAGAAATGTTTCTTAGCAAATAGTTGCAAATTATTGTGTGAAAAGCCTATGGTTACCGTACCTTAAACAAACACTCGTGAGCACAATTAGTCCACGGGATTCAGAGAGAGTGAGAATGAACAGCGAAATAGTAACACAAAATGTGACAATGAGGGGAAACTATGTCATTCAAACGTTAACCATATAAATTACAGTAACACTAACTGAGCGTCCACATACATATTCCAATCAATTTATGTTAACCATTTTAGGGTTGGTTAGGTTCGGTTATATATCTACATTAGTTTTAACTCAAATGAAAAGAACTTAACTCATACATAATGAAATGAACAGTTTTATCATTTCATAAGAAAAAAAATAGAGAAAATATAATAATTCAGGAAAACTTGGCTTATTAGGCAAAACGGGCCTTGCATAGTAAGCTGAGAAGTGCGTTCTGGCTACTAGGTACGACATATATAGTTAGTATTTTATATATATATATATATATATATATATATATATATATATATATATATATATATATATATATATATATATATAATATTTTTTATTTTATTTATTTATTTTTTAAAAATATTATATTTATAAATATATATGTATATTTAAATATTGATATATACCTGTGGGTCCAGGAGGCCATCTGTGTCCCCTCAGATGGTCTCCCTTATCTCAGTTTGTGTCTATGGATGTCTGTCTGTGTGTGTGCTTATTCCTGTGAGTGTCCGTGTGAGTGTGTGAGAGTCCGGTTGCGTGTGTGTCCGGTTATGCCTGTGGGTCCACGAGGCCATCTGTGTCCCTTCAGATGGTCTCCCTTATCACAGTCTATGGGTGTGTGTGAGTGTGAGTGCCCCTGTGAGTGTTCGGGTGAGGGTGTGTGTGTGAGTGTCCGGGTTTATGTGAGGTTTGGTTCCAGGAAACATCCTTCCCCTCCCCCTCCCCATATCTCCTCCCTTATTCCCACCGTGGGTTCGAATCCCTGGTGATTAGACCTGCCCTAAGTCCATGGATCCAAGGTATCCATCCGTGGGCCCAACGGATTTCACCCCTTCCTCACTTTCCAAGGGCCAGGTCAATTCCAGCTATCCAGGAAACCTGTCGAAACAGAGGCAGCTAAGGGAGGGGACACACAAATATTTGTGCCCTGCAGTTACACACCCGTTCCGACAGGCTCGATCGCAATCTATCCAGATGAGAACACGTTCTCTTCCGACTAGACCACACTGGAGTCGCTGTATGTCTCAAATTTGGTTCCTTTATTTATAGTTAGTATTTTTGGTGTATTAATTGATTTGTTTTAATTTTTTAATGACTTAGGTAGAGTGATTTAGGGAGTTGGGGGGGAGGTCGGGTTGTGTGTGTAGTGGATTGTACGAGATCGTGGTTTGTTAGTATTTATCTAGTTGTGTTCACCTAGTTGTACTTGCGAGGGTTGAGCTCTGCTCTTTCGGCCCGCCTCTCAACTGCCAATCAATCAATCAATTATTAACTAATAAAAAAAAATTCCACACACACACACACACCCAGGAAGCAGCCCACAACAGCTGTCTAACGCCCATTTACATATTTACTGCTAAGTAACAGAGGGCATCAGAATGATAGAAACTCTGCTGATTTCCGTTTGTGCCATCACCGGGGGATCGAATGAGCTAGGATTACGAGTCGGGAGCGACGTTCACTCAGCAATAAAGCCCCCTAGTTTGTGTATTGGTGCAAAAGATAATTTGGGAGAGGTTAAGGGAAAGGAATGACGTTTGGTGGCTATGAAAGCTCTGGAGGGGAGGGGGGTTGCCAGTTATGAATTAAAATTGTTATTTTTTAAGATAGGATATATAAGCAAAAGACGTTGTGAGGTGTAGTAAGAAAAGTGTTTCTGACTGAAGTTAGGTACTGTGTGATTGACTTGTATGTTAGGAAAAAGAATATTTATTAGAAACTTAGATAATCTTTAGAAATGTTTCTTCGCAAATAGTTGCAAATTATTGTGTGAAAAGCCTATGGTTACCGTACCTTAAACAAACACTCGTGAGCACAATTAGTCCACGGGATTCAGAGAGAGTGAGAATGAACAGCGAAATAGTAACACAAAATGTGACAATGAGGGGAAACTATGTCATTCAAACGTTAACCATATAAATTACAGCAACACTAACTGAGCGTCCACATACATATTCCAATCAATTTATGTTAACCATTTTAGGGTTGGTTAGGTTCGGTTATATATCTACATTAGTTTTAACTCAAATGAAAAGAACTTAACTCATACATAATGAAATGAACAGTTTTATCATTTCATAAGAAAAAAAATAGAGAAAATATAATAATTCAGGAAAACTTGGCTTATTAGGCAAAACGGGCCTTGCATAGTAGGCTGAGAAGTGCGTTCTGGCTACTAGGTACGACATATATAGTTAGTATTTTATATATATATATATATATATATATATATATATATATATATATATATATATATATATATATATATATATATATATATATATATATAATATTTTTTATTTTATTTATTTATTTTTTAAAAATATTATATTTATAAATATATATGTATATTTAAATATTGATATATACCTGTGGGTCCAGGAGGCCATCTGTGTCCCCTCAGATGGTCTCCCTTATCTCAGTTTGTGTCTATGGATGTCTGTCTGTGTGTGTGCTTATTCCTGTGAGTGTCCGTGTGAGTGTGTGAGAGTCCGGTTGCGTGTGTGTCCGGTTATGCCTGTGGGTCCACGAGGCCATCTGTGTCCCTTCAGATGGTCTCCCTTATCACAGTCTATGGGTGTGTGTGAGTGTGAGTGCCCCTGTGAGTGTTCGGGTGAGGGTGTGTGTGTGAGTGTCCGGGTTTATGTGAGGTTTGGTTCCAGGAAACATCCTTCCCCTCCCCCTCCCCATATCTCCTCCCTTATTCCCACCGTGGGTTCGAATCCCAGGTGATTAGACCTGCCCTAAGTCCATGGATCCAAAGTATCCATCCGTGGGCCCAACGGATTTCACCCCTTCCTCACTTTCCAAGGGCCAGGTCAATTCCAGCTATCCAGGAAACCTGTCGAAACAGAGGCAGCTACAGGAGGGGACACACAAATATTTGTGCCCTGCAGTTACACACCCGTTCCGACAGGCTCGATCGCAATCTATCCAGATGAGAACACGTTCTCTTCCGACTAGACCACGCTGGAGTCGCTGTATGTCTCAAATTTGGTTCCTTTATTTATAGTTAGTATTTTTGGTGTATTAATTGATTTGTTTTAATTTTTTAATGACTTAGGTAGAGTGATTTAGGGAGTTGGGGGGGAGGTCGGGTTGTGTGTGTAGTGGATTGTACGAGATCGTGGTTTGTTAGTATATATCTAGTTGTGTTCACCTAGTTGTACTTGCGAGGGTTGAGCTCTGCTCTTTCGGCCCGCCTCTCAACTGCCAATCAATCAATCAATTATTAACTAATAAAAAAAAATTCCACACACACACACACACCCAGGAAGCAGCCCGCAACAGCTGTCTAACGCCCATTTACATATTTACTGCTAAGTAACAGAGGGCATCAGAATGATAGAAACTCTGCTGATTTCCGTTTGTGCCATCACCGGGGGATCGAATGAGCAAGGATTACGAGTCGGGAGCGACGTTCACTCAGCAATAAAGCCCCCTAGTTTGTGTATTGGTGCAAAAGATAATTTGGGAGAGGTTAAGGGAAAGGAATGACGTTTGGTGGCCTTGAAAGCTCTGGAGGGGAGGGGGGTTGCCAGTTATGAATTAAAATTGTTATTTTTTAAGATAGGATATATAAGCAAAAGACGTTGTGAGATATAGTAAGAAAAGTGTTTCTGACTGAAGTTAGGTACTGTGTGATTGACTTGTATGTTAGGAAAAAGAATATTTATTAGAAACTTAGATAATCTTTAGAAATGTTTCTTAGCAAATAGTTGCAAATTATTGTGTGAAAAGCCTATGGTTACCGTACCTTAAACAAACACTCGTGAGCACAATTAGTCCACGGGATTCAGAGAGAGTGAGAATGAACAGCGAAATAGTAACACAAAATGTGACAATGAGGGGAAACTATGTCATTCAAACGTTAACCATATAAATTACAGTAACACTAACTGAGCGTCCACATACATATTCCAATCAATTTATGTCAACCATTTTAGGGTTGGTTAGGTTCGGTTATATATCTACATTAGTTTTAACTCAAATGAAAAGAACTTAACTCATACATAATGAAATGAACAGTTTTATCATTTCATAAGAAAAAAAATAGAGAAAATATAATAATTCAGGAAAACTTGGCTTATTAGGCAAAACGGGCCTTGCATAGTAGGCTGAGAAGTGCGTTCTGGCTACTAGGTACGACATATATAGTTAGTATTTTATATATATATATATATATATATATATATATATATATATATATATATATATATATATATATATATATATATATATATAATATTTTTTATTTTATTTATTTATTTTTTAAAAATATTATATTTATAAATATATATGTATATTTAAATATTGATATATACCTGTGGGTCCAGGAGGCCATCTGTGTCCCCTCATATGGTCTCCCTTATCTCAGTTTGTGTCTATGGATGTCTGTCTGTGTGTGTGCTTATTCCTGTGAGTGTCCGTGTGAGTGTGTGAGAGACCGGTTGCGTGTGTGTCCGGTTATGCCTGTGGGTCCACGAGGCCATCTGTGTCATTTCAGATGGTCTCCCTTATCACAGTCTATGGGTGTGTGTGAGTGTGAGTGCCCCTGTGAGTGTTCGGGTGAGGGTGTGTGTGTGAGTGTCCGGGTTTATGTGAGGTTTGGTTCCAGGAAACATCCTTCCCCTCCCCCTCCCCATATCTCCTCCCTTATTCCCACCGTGGGTTCGAATCCCAGGTGATTAGACCTGCCCTAAGTCCATGGATCCAAGGTATCCATCCGTGGGCCCAACGGATTTCACCCCTTCCTCACTTTCCAAGGGCCAGGTCAATTCCAGCTATCCAGGAAACCTGTCGAAACAGAGGCAGCTACAGGAGGGGACACACAAATATTTGTGCCCTGCAGTTACACACCCGTTCCGACAGGCTCGATCGCAATCTATCCAGATGAGAACACGTTCTCTTCCGACTAGACCACGCTGGAGTCGCTGTATGTCTCAAATTTGGTTCCTTTATTTATAGTTAGTATTTTTGGTGTATTAATTGATTTGTTTTAATTTTTTAATGACTTAGGTAGAGTGATTTAGGGAGTTGGGGGGGAGGTCGGGTTGTGTGTGTAGTGGATTGTACGAGATCGTGGTTTGTTAGTATTTATCTAGTTGTGTTCACCTAGTTGTACTTGCGAGGGTTGAGCTCTGCTCTTTCGGCCCGCCTCTCAACTGCCAATCAATCAATCAATTATTAACTAATAAAAAAAAAATCCACACACACACACACACCCAGGACGTCCACGATTAATGGACGTGCCGAAAAAGTCTCCCATTCAAACTATCACTAATAGAGTAACCTCATTCATCTTTGCCAACATACAAGGACTGAAAACAAGAACAAACAACAAAGTACAGTTCATAAATGGCCTCCTCACGGAGTCAAATGCAGTATTTGGAGCTTTCACAGAAACCCATGCAGGGGAATTGTTGGACAGTGAGATCTGGATTCCAGGATATAACCTATACAGGTGTGATAGGAAAATTAGGTCACATGGAGGAGTGGGTCTGTATATTAGGGAAGACCTTGTATGCTCGGAGCTCCTAAACGTTACAAATGAGGTGGTAGAGGTACTGGGATTAAAAATAGAGAAAATAAATTTAGTGATTATACTAATATACAAACCGCCAGATGCAACGGCTGAGGAATTCACAGAACAGATAAGCAAAATAGAGAATAGCCTTGATAATTTGGAGAACCCGATACCTGATATTATTTTCCTAGGTGACTTCAACTTGCCTAGTCTCAGGTGGAAAATAGCAAACAATAATATTATACCAGGAAATCTATCAGGACCTAACCAACCACAGATTAGAGAACTACTTAGATTCTGTGACAAATTTTCACTCAATCAGCAGATATCGGAGCCAACGAGAAATGAAAATATTCTAGATCTGGTCTTTACGAACAATGAAGACATTATCAGAGACATTACGATATCAGATACCACATACTCAGATCACAAACTCATTGAAGTGCAAACGACCATCAATACTCAGAATAGACCTAAAACGTTGATAAAGCGAGAGGGGCTATTCAGTAAATTCAATTTTAATAATAAAAGGATAGACTGGGAGATAATAAACAGGGAACTTACAAACATTCCATGGGGAACTGTTCTAAATAATACAAGTCCTACAGAAGGAATAGAAAAACTTACTTCAGAAGCGTATCAAGTCTGTCTGAAACATGTTCCTTTGAGGAAAGCCAGAAAGAGATCTAACGTAGAAAGAGAACGCAGACGACACTATAAACGCAGGAAAAAAATAACGGAACTGCTTATGCAGACACGAATTTCCCGTCAAAGAAGGAATAATTTAAATAGGGAGATTGAAGAAATCGAGCGGAAATTGAAACACTCATATGAAACTGAAGAAAGGCAGTTAGAACAGAAAGCAATTCAGGAAATAAAGAAAAATCCAAAATATTTTTTCTCATATGCGAAATCAAAAGCAAAAACCACTGCCAGTATTGGACCTATTCGTACAAGTGAAGGTTCATACACGGAGGATGACAAAGAAATTAGTGAAATCCTAAAAAAGCAGTATGAGGACATGTTTAGTACTCCAATAAACAACATGAAGGTGGAAGATCCAGACAATTTCTTTATGCGGGATATTCAAACCCCGGTAAATATAACTGATATAAACACGAGCGCACTAAATTTTGAAAAAGAAATTGAAAACATGCCCATGCACTCGGCCCCAGGTCCAGACTCATGGAATTCAATATTTATAAAGAAATGCAAAGTGCCGGTAGCACAGGCACTCAGTATAGTGTGGAGGAAGAGCTTGGACACAGGGGAGATACCAGATGCACTTAAAGTAGCAGACATAGCCCCTCTACACAAGGGAGGGAGCAAAGCATTGGCAAAAAATTATAGACCAGTTGCACTAACATCGCACATCATAAAAGTATTTGAGAGAGTGATTAGGAGTCAGGTCACCAATTTCATGGAGACCAATGACCTTCATAACCCAGGACAACATGGATTTCGAGCGGGAAGATCGTGCCTCTCACAGCTACTTGAGCACTACGACAAAGTCACTGAGGCATTAGAAGAGAAACAGAATGCTGATGTGATATACACGGACTTCGCAAAGGCCTTCGATAAATGTGACCATGGCGTGATAGCACACAAAATGAAGTCAATGGGAATAACCGGTAAAGTAGGACGCTGGATACTCAGTTTTCTGTCAAACAGGACTCAGCGAGTAACTGTCAACCATATAAAATCTAGTCCAAGTGCAGTGAAAAGCTCTGTACCTCAGGGTACAGTCCTTGCACCACTGCTTTTCCTTATTCTCATATCAGATATAGACAAAAATACAAGTCACAGCTTCGTATCATCCTTTGCAGATGACACAAAAATCAGTATGAAAATTACCTCGGCTGAGGACATTGAAAAACTTCAAGCTGATATTAATAAAGTTTTCGACTGGGCATCAGAAAATAACATGATGTTTAACAGTGATAAATTCCAAGTACTCAGGTACGGTAAAAATCAGGACCTTAAACATAATACAGAGTACAAAACACAATCAAATGTACCCATAGTAGGAAAACAGCATGTAAAGGATTTGGGAATAATAATGTCTGACGACCTAACGTTTAAGGAGCATAACCAAGCAAATATTGCGACAGCCAGAAAAATGATAGGATGGATTACGAGAACTTTCAAATCCAGGGATCCCATCACAATGGTTGTACTCTTCAAAGCACTTGTGTTGTCCCGTCTTGAGTACTGCTCAGTACTCACTTCCCCCTTCAAAGCAGGAGAGATTGCTGAAATAGAGGGAATACAGAGAACATATACGGCACGCATAGACGCAATAAAGCACCTAAATTATTGGGATCGTCTCAAAGCCCTCCAAATGTACTCACTAGAAAGAAGACGAGAGAGATATCAAATAATATACACCTGGAAGATACTGGAGGGCCAAGTACCAAATCTACACAGTAAAATAACAACGTACTGGAGTGAACGACATGGAAGAAAATGTAGAATAGAACCAATGAAGAGCAGAGGTGCATAGGCACAATCAGAGAACACTGTATAAACATCAGAGGTCCGCGGTTGTTCAACGTCCTCCCAGCAAGCATAAGAAATATTGCCGGAACAACCGTGGACATTTTCAAGAGGAAACTAGATTTATTCCTCCAAGGAGTGCCGGACCAACCGGGCTGCGGTGGGTATGTGGGCCTGCGGGCCGCTCCAAGCAACAGCCTGATGGACCAAACTCTCACAAGTCGAGCCTGGCCTCGGGCCGGGCTTGGGGAGTAGACGAACTCCCAGAACCCCATCAACCAGGTATCAACCAGGTATCAACCAGGAAGCAGCCCACAACAGCTGTCTAACGCCCATTTACATATTTACTGCTAAGTAACAGAGGGCATCAGAATGATAGAAACTCTGCTGATTTCCGTTTGTGCCATCACCGGGGGATCGAATGAGCTAGGATTACGAGTCGGGAGCGACGTTCACTCAGCAATAAAGCCCCCTAGTTTGTGTATTGGTGCAAAAGATAATTTGGGAGAGGTTAAGGGAAAGGAATGACGTTTGGTGGCTATGAAAGCTCTGGAGGGGAGGGGGGTTGCCAGTTATGAATTAAAATTGTTATTTTTTAGGATAGGATATATAAGCAAAAGACGTTGTGAGATGTAGTAAGAAAAGTGTTTCTGACTGAAGTTAGGTACTGTGTGATTGACTTGTATGTTAGGAAAAAGAATATTTATTAGAAACTTAGATAATCTTTAGAAATGTTTCTTCGCAAATAGTTGCAAATTATTGTGTGAAAAGCCTATGGTTACCGTACCTTAAACAAACACTCGTGAGCACAATTAGTCCACGGGATTCAGAGAGAGTGAGAATGAACAGCGAAATAGTAACACAAAATGTGACAATGAGGGGAAACTATGTCATTCAAACGTTAACCATATAAATTACAGTAACACTAACTGAGCGTCCACATACATATTCCAATCAATTTATGTTAACCATTTTAGGGTTGGTTAGGTTCGGTTATATATCTACATTAGTTTTAACTCAAATGAAAAGAACTTAACTCATACATAATGAAATGAACAGTTTTATCATTTCATAAGAAAAAAAAATAGAGAAAATATAATAATTCAGGAAAACTTGGCTTATTAGGCAAAACGGGCCTTGCATAGTAGGCTGAGAAGTGCGTTCTGGCTACTAGGTACGACATATATAGTTAGTATTTTATATATATATATATATATATATATATATATATATATATATATATATATATATATATATATATATATATATATATATATATATATATATATATATATATATATATATATATATATATATATAATATTTTTTTTTATTTATTTAAAAATGTTATATTTATAAATATATATGTATATTTAAATATTGATATATACCTTTGGGTCCAGGAGGCCATCTGTGTCCCCTCAGATGGTCTCCCTTATCACAGTTTGTGTCTATGGATGTCTGTCTGTGTGTGTGCTTATCCCTGTGAGTGTCCGTGTGAGTGTGTGAGTGTCCGGATGCGTGTGTGTCCGGTTATGCCTGTGGGTCCACGAGGCCATCTGTGTCCCTTCAGATGGTCTCACTTATCACAGTCTATGGGTGTGTGTGAGTGTGAGTGCCCCTATGAGTGTTCGGGTGAGGGTGTGTGTGTGAGCGTCCGGGTTTATGTGAGGTTTGGTTCCAGGAAACATCCTTCCCCTCCCCCTCCCCATATCTCCTCCCTTATTCCCACCGTGGGTTCGAATCCCAGGTGATTAGACCTGCCCTAAGTCCATGGATCCAAGGTATCCATCCGTGGGCCCAACGGATTTCACCCCTTCCTCACTTTCCAAGGGCCAGGTCAATTCCAGCTATCCAGGAAACCTGTCGAAACAGAGGCAGCTACAGGAGGGGACACACAAATATTTGTGCCCTGCAGTTACACACCCGTTCCGACAGGCTCGATCGCAATCTATCCAGATGAGAACACGTTCTCTTCCGACTAGACCACGCTGGAGTCGCTGTATGTCTCAAATTTGGTTCCTTTATTTATAGTTAGTATTTTTGGTGTATTAATTGATTTGTTTTAATTTTTTAATGACTTAGGTAGAGTGATTTAGGGAGTTGGGGGGGAGGTCGGGTTGTGTGTGTAGTGGATTGTACGAGATCGTGGTTTGTTAGTATTTATCTAGTTGTGTTCACCTAGTTGTACTTGCGAGGGTTGAGCTCTGCTCTTTCGGCCCGCCTCTCAACTGCCAATCAATCAATCAATTATTAACTAATAAAAAAAAATTCCACACACACACACACACACCCAGGAAGCAGCCCGCAACAGCTGTCTAACGCCCATTTACATATTTACTGCTAAGTAACAGAGGGCATCAGAATGATAGAAACTCTGCTGATTTCCGTTTGTGCCATCACCGGGGGATCGAATGAGCAAGGATTACGAGTCGGGAGCGACGTTCACTCAGCAATAAAGCCCCCTAGTTTGTGTATTGGTGCAAAAGATAATTTGGGAGAGGTTAAGGGAAAGGAATGACGTTTGGTGGCCTTGAAAGCTCTGGAGGGGAGGGGGGTTGCCAGTTATGAATTAAAATTGTTATTTTTTAAGATAGGATATATAAGCAAAAGACGTTGTGAGATATAGTAAGAAAAGTGTTTCTGACTGAAGTTAGGTACTGTGTGATTGACTTGTATGTTAGGAAAAAGAATATTTATTAGAAACTTAGATAATCTTTAGAAATGTTTCTTAGCAAATAGTTGCAAATTATTGTGTGAAAAGCCTATGGTTACCGTACCTTAAACAAACACTCGTGAGCACAATTAGTCCACGGGATTCAGAGAGAGTGAGAATGAACAGCGAAATAGTAACACAAAATGTGACAATGAGGGGAAACTATGTCATTCAAACGTTAACCATATAAATTACAGTAACACTAACTGAGCGTCCACATACATATTCCAATCAATTTATGTTAACCATTTTAGGGTTGGTTAGGTTCGGTTATATATCTACATTAGTTTTAACTCAAATGAAAAGAACTTAACTCATACATAATGAAATGAACAGTTTTATCATTTCATAAGAAAAAAAATAGAGAAAATATAATAATTCAGGAAAACTTGGCTTATTAGGCAAAACGGGCCTTGCATAGTAGGCTGAGAAGTGCGTTCTGGCTACTAGGTACGACATATATAGTTAGTATTTTATATATATATATATATATATATATATATATATATATATATATATATATATATATATATATATATATATATATATATATATATATATATATATATATATATATATATATATATATAATATTTTTTTTTTTATATATTTATTTTTTAAAAATGTTATATTTATAAATATATATGTATATTTAAATATTGATATATACCTTTGGGTCCAGGAGGCCATCTGTGTCCCCTCAGATGGTCTCCCTTATCACAGTTTGTGTCTATGGATGTCTGTCTGTGTGTGTGCTTATCCCTGTGAGTGTCCGTGTGAGTGTGTGAGAGTCCGGATGCGTGTGTGTCCGGTTATGCCTGTGGGTCCACGAGGCCATCTGTGTCCCTTCAGATGGTCTCACTTATCACAGTCTATGGGTGTGTGTGAGTGTGAGTGCCCCTATGAGTGTTCGGGTGAGGGTGTGTGTGTGAGCGTCCGGGTTTATGTGAGGTTTGGTTCCAGGAAACATCCTTCCCCTCCCCCTCCCCATATCTCCTCCCTTATTCCCACCGTGGGTTCGAATCCCAGGTGATTAGACCTGCCCTAAGTCCATGGATCCAAGGTATCCATCCGTGGGCCCAACGGATTTCACCCCTTCCTCACTTTCCAAGGGCCAGGTCAATTCCAGCTATCCAGGAAACCTGTCGAAACAGAGGCAGCTACAGGAGGGGACACACAAATATTTGTGCCCTGCAGTTACACACCCGTTCCGACAGGCTCGATCGCAATCTATCCAGATGAGAACACGTTCTCTTCCGACTAGACCACGCTGGAGTCGCTGTATGTCTCAAATTTGGTTCCTTTATTTATAGTTAGTATTTTTGGTGTATTAATTGATTTGTTTTAATTTTTTAATGACTTAGGTAGAGTGATTTAGGGAGTTGGGGGGGAGGTCGGGTTGTGTGTGTATTGGATTGTACGAGATCGTGGTTTGTTAGTATTTATCTAGTTGTGTTCACCTAGTTGTACTTGCGAGGGTTGAGCTCTGCTCTTTCGGCCCGCCTCTCAACTGCCAATCAATCAATCAATTATTAACTAATAAAAAAAAATTCCACACACACACACACACACCCAGGAAGCAGCCCGCAACAGCTGTCTAACGCCCATTTACATATTTACTGCTAAGTAACAGAGGGCATCAGAATGATAGAAACTCTGCTGATTTCCGTTTGTGCCATCACCGGGGGATCGAATGAGCAAGGATTACGAGTCGGGAGCGACGTTCACTCAGCAATAAAGCCCCCTAGTTTGTGTATTGGTGCAAAAGATAATTTGGGAGAGGTTAAGGGAAAGGAATGACGTTTGGTGGCCTTGAAAGCTCTGGAGGGGAGGGGGGTTGCCAGTTATGAATTAAAATTGTTATTTTTTAAGATAGGATATATAAGCAAAAGACGTTGTGAGATATAGTAAGAAAAGTGTTTCTGACTGAAGTTAGGTACTGTGTGATTGACTTGTATGTTAGGAAAAAGAATATTTATTAGAAACTTAGATAATCTTTAGAAATGTTTCTTAGCAAATAGTTGCAAATTATTGTGTGAAAAGCCTATGGTTACCGTACCTTAAACAAACACTCGTGAGCACAATTAGTCCACGGGATTCAGAGAGAGTGAGAATGAACAGCGAAATAGTAACACAAAATGTGACAATGAGGGGAAACTATGTCTTTCAAACGTTAACCATATAAATTACAGTAACACTAACTGAGCGTCCACATACATATTCCAATCAATTTATGTTAACCATTTTAGGGTTGGTTAGGTTCGGTTATATATCTACATTAGTTTTAACTCAAATGAAAAGAACTTAACTCATACATAATGAAATGAACAGTTTTATCATTTCATAAGAAAAAAAAATAGAGAAAATATAATAATTCAGGAAAACTTGGCTTATTAGGCAAAACGGGCCTTGCATAGTAGGCTGAGAAGTGCGTTCTGGCTACTAGGTACGACATATATAGTTAGTATTTTATATATATATATATATATATATATATATATATATATATATATATATATATATATATATATATATATATATATATATATATATATATATATATATATATATATATATATATATATATATATAATATTATATATAAAATAAAATATATAATATTTTTTTTTTATTTATTTATTTTTTAAAAATGTTATATTTATAAATATATATGTATATTTAAATATTGATATATACCTTTGGGTCCAGGAGGCCATCTGTGTCCCCTCAGATGGTCTCCCTTATCACAGTTTGTGTCTATGGATGTCTGTCTGTGTGTGTGCTTATCCCTGTGAGTGTCCGTGTGAGTGTGTGAGAGTCCGGATGCGTGTGTGTCCGGTTATGCCTGTGGGTCCACGAGGCCATCTGTGTCCCTTCAGATGGTCTCACTTATCACAGTCTATGGGTGTGTGTGAGTGTGAGTGCCCCTATGAGTGTTCGGGTGAGGGTGTGTGTGTGAGCGTCCGGGTTTATGTGAGGTTTGGTTCCAGGAAACATCCTTCCCCTCCCCCTCCCCATATCTCCTCCCTTATTCCCACCGTGGGTTCGAATCCCAGGTGATTAGACCTGCCCTAAGTCCATGGATCCAAGGTATCCATCCGTGGGCCCAACGGATTTCACCCCTTCCTCACTTTCCAAGGGCCAGGTCAATTCCAGCTATCCAGGAAACCTGTCGAAACAGAGGCAGCTACAGGAGGGGACACACAAATATTTGTGCCCTGCAGTTACACACCCGTTCCGACAGGCTCGATCGCAATCTATCCAGATGAGAACACGTTCTCTTCCGACTAGACCACGCTGGAGTCGCTGTATGTCTCAAATTTGGTTCCTTTATTTATAGTTAGTATTTTTGGTGTATTAATTGATTTGTTTTAATTTTTTAATGACTTAGGTAGAGTGATTTAGGGAGTTGGGGGGGAGGTCGGGTTGTGTGTGTATTGGATTGTACGAGATCGTGGTTTGTTAGTATTTATCTAGTTGTGTTCACCTAGTTGTACTTGCGAGGGTTGAGCTCTGCTCTTTCGGCCCGCCTCTCAACTGCCAATCAATCAATCAATTATTAACTAATAAAAAAAAATTCCACACACACACACACACACCCAGGAAGCAGCCCGCAACAGCTGTCTAACGCCCATTTACATATTTACTGCTAAGTAACAGAGGGCATCAGAATGATAGAAACTCTGCTGATTTCCGTTTGTGCCATCACCGGGGGATCGAATGAGCAAGGATTACGAGTCGGGAGCGACGTTCACTCAGCAATAAAGCCCCCTAGTTTGTGTATTGGTGCAAAAGATAATTTGGGAGAGGTTAAGGGAAAGGAATGACGTTTGGTGGCCTTGAAAGCTCTGGAGGGGAGGGGGGTTGCCAGTTATGAATTAAAATTGTTATTTTTTAAGATAGGATATATAAGCAAAAGACGTTGTGAGATATAGTAAGAAAAGTGTTTCTGACTGAAGTTAGGTACTGTGTGATTGACTTGTATGTTAGGAAAAAGAATATTTATTAGAAACTTAGATAATCTTTAGAAATGTTTCTTAGCAAATAGTTGCAAATTATTGTGTGAAAAGCCTATGGTTACCGTACCTTAAACAAACACTCGTGAGCACAATTAGTCCACGGGATTCAGAGAGAGTGAGAATGAACAGCGAAATAGTAACACAAAATGTGACAATGAGGGGAAACTATGTCATTCAAACGTTAACCATATAAATTACAGTAACACTAACTGAGCGTCCACATACATATTCCAATCAATTTATGTTAACCATTTTAGGGTTGGTTAGGTTCGGTTATATATCTACATTAGTTTTAACTCAAATGAAAAGAACTTAACTCATACATAATGAAATGAACAGTTTTATCATTTCATAAGAAAAAAAATAGAGAAAATATAATAATTCAGGAAAACTTGGCTTATTAGGCAAAACGGGCCTTGCATAGTAGGCTGAGAAGTGCGTTCTGGCTACTAGGTACGACATATATAGTTAGTATTTTATATATATATATATATATATATATATATATATATATATATATATATATATATATATATATATATATATATAATATTTTTTTTTTTATTTATTTTTTTTTTAAAAATGTTATATTTATAAATATATATGTATATTTAAATATTGATATATACCTTTGGGTCCAGGAGGCCATCTGTGTCCCCTCAGATGGTCTCCCTTATCACAGTTTGTGTCTATGGATGTCTGTCTGTGTGTGTGCTTATCCCTGTGAGTGTCCGTGTGAGTGTGTGAGAGTCCGGATGCGTGTGTGTCCGGTTATGCCTGTGGGTCCACGAGGCCATCTGTGTCCCTTCAGATGGTCTCACTTATCACAGTCTATGGGTGTGTGTGAGTGTGAGTGCCCCTATGAGTGTTCGGGTGAGGGTGTGTGTGTGAGCGTCCGGGTTTATGTGAGGTTTGGTTCCAGGAAACATCCTTCCCCTCCCCCTCCCCATATCTCCTCCCTTATTCCCACCGTGGGTTCGAATCCCAGGTGATTAGACCTGCCCTAAGTCCATGGATCCAAGGTATCCATCCGTGGGCCCAACGGATTTCACCCCTTCCTCACTTTCCAAGGGCCAGGTCAATTCCAGCTATCCAGGAAACCTGTCGAAACAGAGGCAGCTACAGGAGGGGACACACAAATATTTGTGCCCTGCAGTTACACACCCGTTCCGACAGGCTCGATCGCAATCTATCCAGATGAGAACACGTTCTCTTCCGACTAGACCACGCTGGAGTCGCTGTATGTCTCAAATTTGGTTCCTTTATTTATAGTTAGTATTTTTGGTGTATTAATTGATTTGTTTTAATTTTTTAATGACTTAGGTAGAGTGATTTAGGGAGTTGGGGGGGAGGTCGGGTTGTGTGTGTATTGGATTGTACGAGATCGTGGTTTGATAGTATTTATCTAGTTGTGTTCACCTAGTTGTACTTGCGAGGGTTGAGCTCTGCTCTTTCGGCCCGCCTCTCAACTGCCAATCAATCAATCAATTATTAACTAATAAAAAAAAATTCCACACACACACACACACACCCAGGAAGCAGCCCGCAACAGCTGTCTAACGCCCATTTACATATTTACTGCTAAGTAACAGAGGGCATCAGAATGATAGAAACTCTGCTGATTTCCGTTTGTGCCATCACCGGGGGATCGAATGAGCAAGGATTACGAGTCGGGAGCGACGTTCACTCAGCAATAAAGCCCCCTAGTTTGTGTATTGGTGCAAAAGATAATTTGGGAGAGGTTAAGGGAAAGGAATGACGTTTGGTGGCCTTGAAAGCTCTGGAGGGGAGGGGGGTTGCCAGTTATGAATTAAAATTGTTATTTTTTAAGATAGGATATATAAGCAAAAGACGTTGTGAGATATAGTAAGAAAAGTGTTTCTGACTGAAGTTAGGTACTGTGTGATTGACTTGTATGTTAGGAAAAAGAATATTTATTAGAAACTTAGATAATCTTTAGAAATGTTTCTTAGCAAATAGTTGCAAATTATTGTGTGAAAAGCCTATGGTTACCGTACCTTAAACAAACACTCGTGAGCACAATTAGTCCACGGGATTCAGAGAGAGTGAGAATGAACAGCGAAATAGTAACACAAAATGTGACAATGAGGGGAAACTATGTCATTCAAACGTTAACCATATAAATTACAGTAACACTAACTGAGCGTCCACATACATATTCCAATCAATTTATGTTAACCATTTTAGGGTTGGTTAGGTTCGGTTATATATCTACATTAGTTTTAACTCAAATGAAAAGAACTTAACTCATACATAATGAAATGAACAGTTTTATCATTTCATAAGAAAAAAAATAGAGAAAATATAATAATTCAGGAAAACTTGGCTTATTAGGCAAAACGGGCCTTGCATAGTAGGCTGAGAAGTGCGTTCTGGCTACTAGGTACGACATATATAGTTAGTATTTTATATATATATATATATATATATATATATATATATATATATATATATATATATATATATATAATATTTTTTTTTTTATTTATTTTTTTTTTTAAAATGTTATATTTATAAATATATATGTATATTTAAATATTGATATATACCTTTGGGTCCAGGAGGCCATCTGTGTCCCCTCAGATGGTCTCCCTTATCACAGTTTGTGTCTATGGATGTCTGTCTGTGTGTGTGCTTATCCCTGTGAGTGTCCGTGTGAGTGTGTGAGAGTCCGGATGCGTGTGTGTCCGGTTATGCCTGTGGGTCCACGAGGCCATCTGTGTCCCTTCAGATGGTCTCACTTATCACAGTCTATGGGTGTGTGTGAGTGTGAGTGCCCCTATGAGTGTTCGGGTGAGGGTGTGTGTGTGAGCGTCCGGGTTTATGTGAGGTTTGGTTCCAGGAAACATCCTTCCCCTCCCCCTCCCCATATCTCCTCCCTTATTCCCACCGTGGGTTCGAATCCCAGGTGATTAGACCTGCCCTAAGTCCATGGATCCAAGGTATCCATCCGTGGGCCCAACGGATTTCACCCCTTCCTCACTTTCCAAGGGCCAGGTCAATTCCAGCTATCCAGGAAACCTGTCGAAACAGAGGCAGCTACAGGAGGGGACACACAAATATTTGTGCCCTGCAGTTACACACCCGTTCCGACAGGCTCGATCGCAATCTATCCAGATGAGAACACGTTCTCTTCCGACTAGACCACGCTGGAGTCGCTGTATGTCTCAAATTTGGTTCCTTTATTTATAGTTAGTATTTTTGGTGTATTAATTGATTTGTTTTAATTTTTTAATGACTTAGGTAGAGTGATTTAGGGAGTTGGGGGGGAGGTCGGGTTGTGTGTGTATTGGATTGTACGAGATCGTGGTTTGTTAGTATTTATCTAGTTGTGTTCACCTAGTTGTACTTGCGAGGGTTGAGCTCTGCTCTTTCGGCCCGCCTCTCAACTGCCAATCAATCAATCAATTATTAACTAATAAAAAAAAATTCCACACACACACACACACACCCAGGAAGCAGCCCGCAACAGCTGTCCAACGCCCATTTACATATTTACTGCTAAGTAACAGAGGGCATCAGAATGATAGAAACTCTGCTGATTTCCGTTTGTGCCATCACCGGGGGATCGAATGAGCAAGGATTACGAGTCGGGAGCGACGTTCACTCAGCAATAAAGCCCCCTAGTTTGTGTATTGGTGCAAAAGATAATTTGGGAGAGGTTAAGGGAAAGGAATGACGTTTGGTGGCCTTGAAAGCTCTGGAGGGGAGGGGGGTTGCCAGTTATGAATTAAAATTGTTATTTTTTAAGATAGGATATATAAGCAAAAGACGTTGTGAGATATAGTAAGAAAAGTGTTTCTGACTGAAGTTAGGTACTGTGTGATTGACTTGTATGTTAGGAAAAAGAATATTTATTAGAAACTTAGATAATCTTTAGAAATGTTTCTTAGCAAATAGTTGCAAATTATTGTGTGAAAAGCCTATGGTTACCGTACCTTAAACAAACACTCGTGAGCACAATTAGTCCACGGGATTCAGAGAGAGTGAGAATGAACAGCGAAATAGTAACACAAAATGTGACAATGAGGGGAAACTATGTCATTCAAACGTTAACCATATAAATTACAGTAACACTAACTGAGCGTCCACATACATATTCCAATCAATTTATGTTAACCATTTTAGGGTTGGTTAGGTTCGGTTATATATCTACATTAGTTTTAACTCAAATGAAAAGAACTTAACTCATACATAATGAAATGAACAGTTTTATCATTTCATAAGAAAAAAAATAGAGAAAATATAATAATTCAGGAAAACTTGGCTTATTAGGCAAAACGGGCCTTGCATAGTAGGCTGAGAAGTGCGTTCTGGCTACTAGGTACGACATATATAGTTAGTATTTTATATATATATATATATATATATATATATATATATATGTCGTACCTAGTAGCCAGAACGCACTTCTCTGCCTACTATTCAAGTCCCGATTTGCCTAATAAGCCAAGTTTTCCTGAATTAATATATTTTCTCAAATTTTTTTCTTATGACATGATAAAGCTACCCATTTCATTATGTATGAGGTCAATTTTTTTTTTATTGGAGTTAAAATTAACATAGATATATGACCGAACATAACCAACCCTACCTAACCTAACCTACCTATCTTTATAGGTTAGGTTCGGTTAGGTAGCCGAAAAAGATAGGTTAGGTTAGGTTAGGTAGGTTAGGTAGTCGAAAAAACATTAATTCATGAAAACTTGGCTTATTAGGCAAATCGGGCCTTGCATAGTAGGCTGAGAAGTACGTTCTGGCTACTAGGTACGACATATATATATATATATATATATATATATATATATATATATATATATATATATATATATATATATATATATATATATATATAATATTTTTTATTTTATTTATTTATTTTTTAAAAATATTATATTTATAAATATATATGTATATTTAAATATTGATATATACCTGTGGGTCCAGGAGGCCATCTGTGTCCCCTCATATGGTCTCCCTTATCTCAGTTTGTGTCTATGGATGTCTGTCTGTGTGTGTGCTTATTCCTGTGAGTGTCCGTGTGAGTGTGTGAGAGTCCGGTTGCGTGTGTGTCCGGTTATGCCTGTGGGTCCACGAGGCCATCTGTGTCCCTTCAGATGGTCTCCCTTATCACAGTCTATGGGTGTGTGTGAGTGTGAGTGCCCCTGTGAGTGTTCGGGTGAGGGTGTGTGTGTGAGCGTCCGGGTTTATGTGAGGTTTGGTTCCAGGAAACATCCTTCCCCTCCCCCTCCCCATATCTCGTCCCTTATTCCCACCGTGGGTTCGAATCCCAGGTGATTAGACCTGCCCTAAGTCCATGGATCCAAGGTATCCATCCGTGGGCCCAACGGATTTCACCCCTTCCTCACTTTCCAAGGGCCAGGTCAATTCCAGCTATCCAGGAAACCTGTCGAAACAGAGGCAGCTACAGGAGGGGACACACAAATATTTGTGCCCTGCAGTTACACACCCGTTCCGACAGGCTCGATCGCAATCTATCCAGATGAGAACACGTTCTCTTCCGACTAGACCACGCTGGAGTCGCTGTATGTCTCAAATTTGGTTCCTTTATTTATAGTTAGTATTTTTGGTGTATTAATTGATTTGTTTTAATTTTTTAATGACTTAGGTAGAGTGATTTAGGGAGTTGGGGGGGAGGTCGGGTTGTGTGTGTAGTGGATTGTACGAGATCGTGGTTTGTTAGTATTTATCTAGTTGTGTTCACCTAGTTGTACTTGCGAGGGTTGAGCTCTGCTCTTTCGGCCCGCCTCTCAACTGCCAATCAATCAATCAATTATTAACTAATAAAAAAAAATTCCACACACACACACACACCCAGGAAGCAGCCCACAACAGCTGTCTAACGCCCATTTACATATTTACTGCTAAGTAACAGAGGGCATCAGAATGATAGAAACTCTGCTGATTTCCGTTTGTGCCATCACCGGGGGATCGAATGAGCTAGGATTACGAGTCGGGAGCGACGTTCACTCAGCAATAAAGCCCCCTAGTTTGTGTATTGGTGCAAAAGATAATTTGGGAGAGGTTAAGGGAAAGGAATGACGTTTGGTGGCTATGAAAGCTCTGGAGGGGAGGGGGGTTGCCAGTTATGAATTAAAATTGTTATTTTTTAGGATAGGATATATAAGCAAAAGACGTTGTGAGATGTAGTAAGAAAAGTGTTTCTGACTGAAGTTAGGTACTGTGTGATTGACTTGTATGTTAGGAAAAAGAATATTTATTAGAAACTTAGATAATCTTTAGAAATGTTTCTTCGCAAATAGTTGCAAATTATTGTGTGAAAAGCCTATGGTTACCGTACCTTAAACAAACACTCGTGAGCACAATTAGTCCACGGGATTCAGAGAGAGTGAGAATGAACAGCGAAATAGTAACACAAAATGTGACAATGAGGGGAAACTATGTCATTCAAACGTTAACCATATAAATTACAGTAACACTAACTGAGCGTCCACATACATATTCCAATCAATTTATGTTAACCATTTTAGGGTTGGTTAGGTTCGGTTATATATCTACATTAGTTTTAACTCAAATGAAAAGAACTCAACTCATACATAATGAAATGAACAGTTTTATCATTTCATAAGAAAAAAAATAGAGAAAATATAATAATTCAGGAAAACTTGGCTTATTAGGCAAAACGGGCCTTGCATAGTAGGCTGAGAAGTGCGTTCTGGCTACTAGGTACGACATATATAGTTAGTATTTTATATATATATATATATATATATATATATATATATATATATATATATATATATATATATATATATATATATAATATTTTTTTTTTTATTTATTTATTTTTTAAAAATGTTATATTTATAAATATATATGTATATTTAAATATTGATATATACCTTTGGGTCCAGGAGGCCATCTGTGTCCCCTCAGATGGTCTCCCTTATCACAGTTTGTGTCTATGGATGTCTGTCTGTGTGTGTGCTTATCCCTGTGAGTGTCCGTGTGAGTGTGTGAGAGTCCGGATGCGTGTGTGTCCGGTTATGCCTGTGGGTCTACGAGGCCATCTGTGTCCCTTCAGATGGTCTCACTTATCACAGTCTATGGGTGTGTGTGAGTGTGAGTGCCCTTATGAGTGTTCGGGTGAGGGTGTGTGTGTGAGCGTCCGGGTTTATGTGAGGTTTGGTTCCAGGAAACATCCTTCCCCTCCCCCTCCCCATATCTCCTCCCTTATTCCCACCGTGGGTTCGAATCCCAGGTGATTAGACCTGCCCTAAGTCCATGGATCCAAGGTATCCATCCGTGGGCCCAACGGATTTCACCCCTTCCTCACTTTCCAAGGGCCAGGTCAATTCCAGCTATCCAGGAAACCTGTCGAAACAGAGGCAGCTACAGGAGGGGACACACAAATATTTGTGCCCTGCAGTTACACACTCGTTCCGACAGGCTCGATCGCAATCTATCCAGATGAGAACACGTTCTCTTCCGACTAGACCACGCTGGAGTCGCTGTATGTCTCAAATTTGGTTCCTTTATTTATAGTTAGTATTTTTGGTGTATTAATTGATTTGTTTTAATTTTTTAATGACTTAGGTAGAGTGATTTAGGGAGTTGGGGGGGAGGTCGGGTTGTGTGTGTATTGGATTGTACGAGATCGTGGTTTGTTAGTATTTATCTAGTTGTGTTCACCTAGTTGTACTTGCGAGGGTTGAGCTCTGCTCTTTCGGCCCGCCTCTCAACTGCCAATCAATCAATCAATTATTAACTAATAAAAAAAAATTCCACACACACACACACACACCCAGGAAGCAGCCCGCAACAGCTGTCTAACGCCCATTTACATATTTACTGCTAAGTAACAGAGGGCATCAGAATGATAGAAACTCTGCTGATTTCCGTTTGTGCCATCACCGGGGGATCGAATGAGCAAGGATTACGAGTCGGGAGCGACGTTCACTCAGCAATAAAGCCCCCTAGTTTGTGTATTGGTGCAAAAGATAATTTGGGAGAGGTTAAGGGAAAGGAATGACGTTTGGTGGCCTTGAAAGCTCTGGAGGGGAGGGGGGTTGCCAGTTATGAATTAAAATTGTTATTTTTTAAGATAGGATATATAAGCAAAAGACGTTGTGAGATATAGTAAGAAAAGTGTTTCTGACTGAAGTTAGGTACTGTGTGATTGACTTGTATGTTAGGAAAAAGAATATTTATTAGAAACTTAGATAATCTTTAGAAATGTTTCTTAGCAAATAGTTGCAAATTATTGTGTGAAAAGCCTATGGTTACCGTACCTTAAACAAACACTCGTGAGCACAATTAGTCCACGGGATTCAGAGAGAGTGAGAATGAACAGCGAAATAGTAACACAAAATGTGACAATGAGGGGAAACTATGTCATTCAAACGTTAACCATATAAATTACAGTAACACTAACTGAGCGTCCACATACATATTCCAATCAATTTATGTTAACCATTTTAGGGTTGGTTAGGTTCGGTTATATATCTACATTAGTTTTAACTCAAATGAAAAGAACTTAACTCATACATAATGAAATGAACAGTTTTATCATTTCATAAGAAAAAAAATAGAGAAAATATAATAATTCAGGAAAACTTGGCTTATTAGGCAAAACGGGCCTTGCATAGTAGGCTGAGAAGTGCGTTCTGGCTACTAGGTACGACATATATAGTTAGTATTTTATATATATATATATATATATGTCGTACCTAGTAGCCAGAACGCACTTCTCTGCCTACTATTCAAGTCCCGATTTGCCTAATAAGCCAAGTTTTCCTGAATTAATATATTTTCTCAAATTTTTTTCTTATGATATGATAAAGCTACCCATTTCATTATGTATGAGGTCAATTTTTTTTTTATTGGAGTTAAAATTAACATAGATATATGACCGAACATAACCAACCCTACCTAACCTAACCTAACCTATCTTTATAGGTTAGGTTCGGTTAGGTAGCCGAAAAAGATAGGTTAGGTTAGGTTAGGTAGGTTAGGTAGTCGAAAAAACATTAATTCATGAAAACTTGGCTTATTAGGCAAATCGGGCCTTGCATAGTAGGCTGAGAAGTACGTTCTGGCTACTAGGTACGACATATATATATATATATATATATATATATATATATATATATATATATATATATATATATATATATATATATAATATTTTTTATTTTATTTATTTATTTTTTAAAAATATTATATTTATAAATATATATGTATATTTAAATATTGATATATACCTGTGGGTCCAGGAGGCCATCTGTGTCCCCTCATATGGTCTCCCTTATCTCAGTTTGTGTCTATGGATGTCTGTCTGTGTGTGTGCTTATTCCTGTGAGTGTCCGTGTGAGTGTGTGAGAGTCCGGTTGCGTGTGTGTCCGGTTATGCCTGTGGGTCCACGAGGCCATCTGTGTCCCTTCAGATGGTCTCCCTTATCACAGTCTATGGGTGTGTGTGAGTGTGAGTGCCCCTGTGAGTGTTCGGGTGAGGGTGTGTGTTTGAGTGTCCGGGTTTATGTGAGGTTTGGTTCCAGGAAACATCCTTCCCCTCCCCCTCCCAACCCGTTCTCACACAAGACAGTACATATATGACTAGTGCTTAAAGTCAATATGTGGAATGTGATTTAGTACATATGTGATATATTCCCAGTTAACTTTTTTACCAAGGCTCAAACTCTTCCTCACGTACCAATTTACGTCTCACAGTACTCGTCCATCAACGTAGATAGCTGAATAGTCGTGATTGGTTCAATTATAACGAAAATTGTAGTTTTCAGGTCCCACATGGGTTGTGAAATTCACCTACTATTGTCCATGCTCTTATAATATTACAGATCAGCTACATCCTATTGAAGGCTCGTAGTTTTGTTTTGAGAAATATTAGTTGTTCTTAGTAAATTATAATAAGCACAATAAATTATTACATAGAATAAGTGCTTCACCAATCAATATTATATACCATAGTTTGTGCTTTAGAAATCTTTAAAGAATGTTTTGTAGGAACGCTAACAGAAAACGATGTTATGTTGGAATGTATATAGGGTAAACTACTGCAAACAGGATGGTATGGTGTGGATTATTGGAAACTATAGGATTAGTATAGGGTCCACTACCACCTGTTAGGTGGGTAAGGGGTCCAATAACACCCGCAGGATGAGTATGGGGGTCACATCCACCCACAGGAATGGTATGGGGATCACTTCCACCCACAGGAAGGGTATGGGATCCAATACCATCCACTGGATGTGTATTGCGTCCACTACCACCGACAGGATGGGTATGGGCTCACAACCACCCACAGGATAGGTATGGGGTCCAATACCACCCACAGGATGAGTATGGGGTCCACTATAACCCACAGGATGGGTATGGCGCTCCAACCACCCACAGAATAAGTATGGGGTACAATAACACCCACTGGATATGTATGGCATCCATTGCCCCCACAGGATGACTATAGGGTACAGTATCGCCCACAGGATTAGTATATAGGGTTCACTGCCGCCCACAGAGTCGGTATGGGGTCCACCGCCACCCACAGGGTCGGTATGGGGTCCACTACCGCCCACAGGGTCGCTATGAAGTCAACTACCGTCCACAGGGTCGGTAGGGGTCCACTACCGCCCACAGGGTCGGCAGGGGGTCCACTGCCACCCACTGGGTCGGTAGGGGGTCCACTGCCGCCCACAGGATCGATAGGGGGTCCACTGCCGCCCACAGGGTCGATATGGGGGGGGTCCACTACCGCCCACAGGATCGATAGGGGGTCCACTGCCGCCCACAGGGTCGGTAGGGGGTCCACTGCCGCCCACACGTTCGGTAGGGGTCCACTGCCGCCCACAGGGTCGGTAGGGGGTCCACTGCCGCCCACAGGATCGATAGGGGGTCCACTGCCGCCCACAGGGTCGATAGGGGGTCCCTTACCGCCCACAGGGTCTCTATGAAGTCAACTACCGCCCATAGTGTTTGTATAGTGTCCACTATCGCCCATAGTGTTATTATGGGGTCCACTACCCCTCATAGGGTCGGTATGGGGGTCCATTACTACCCACAGGGTGTGTCTGGGGTCTATTTTGGCAATACTGCTTTTCCAATCTCATTTGTTGTTCAATGTAAAATATTTGTTGCTCGACTTGCAACAATTTATATATATATATATATATATATATATATATATAGTATAGTGCCTTTGCAATAATGTACCAATGTGTGTATTTTCATAACTCGTTTTAAATTGTTGAAAAATAAATAACTACATTGTGAATGCAAGTCAATGTTTACATGCTAAATCAGAGTTGCCAGATTCCGCTTAAAATAGCAAATTGTGCTTATTTTCAAAGCTTGAGAATTTAGCTTTAAAGTAGTTAAAAAACTACGAATTTCGCAATTTGCTATGTACTTTAGTGTACTATTTTAAAATAAGGTTGGTTTTTAAGCTGCAAGTCATATGAATCTCAAAAAAAGTATATTATTAACAATCTTATCTCCATAGTTCACTAGTTTCTGTAAATCAGATCTGGTAACTGTAGGCCAAGTACTGGAAGACTCAAGACACAATGTGTTGAAGCTATTCTCTTTGAAGAAGTCATCTCGACAGGATCTTCCAGCTCCAGCTATAAAACTTCACCAAACATGGATCTACCTAGTACATCAAATGGTAAGGAATTACTAAACTGTACAAAGTTTTATGCTAGAACATTTGTTACAGTCCCCTGTTCTATGTGTACTCCATCACATAGTGACGGAGTATGTGGGAATAATTTTGTTAACACTGTCCATTTGACATGGTGGTGGTGTATGGTGCTGGTGGTGTATGGTGCTGGTGGAGTATGATGCTGATGGTGTATGATGCTGATGGTGTATGATGCTGATGGTGTATGATGCTGATGGTGTATGATGCTGGTGTATGGTGCTGGTGGTGTATGATGCTGGTGGTGTATGATTCTGGTGGAGTATGATGCTGATGGTGTATGATGCTGATGGTGTATGATGCTGATGGTGTATGATGCTGATGGTGTATGATGCTGGTGGTGTATGGTGCTGGTGGTGTATGATGCTGGTGGTGTATGGTGCTGGTGGTGTATGATGCTGGTGGTGTATGGTGCTGGTGGTGTATGGTGCTGGTGGTGTATGGTGTATGATGCTGGTGGTGTATTATGCTGATGGTGTATGATGCTGGTGATGTATGATGCTGATGGTGTATGATGCTGGTGGTGTATGATGCTGGTGGTGTATGATGCTGGTGGTGTATGGTGCTGTTGGTGTATGATGCTGGTGGTGTATGGTGCTGGTGGTGTTTGATGGTGGTGGTGAATCTGACACTGTCATATATATATATATATATATATATATATATATATATATATATATATATATATATATATATATATATATATATATATATATATATATATATATATATATATATATATATATATATATATGAGGGGTACCACCTCTGGTGCAAGTGTAGGGACCCATAGCCTCGGAGAAGAAAATAAAGAGTACTCAGAGAAGACCTTGTGGATCCTCACTGAACACTTTCATATTTTCTTCTCCTACCACCCTTATTCTTTTGGTATGTGTGTATATTTATCTAACTTTATTTGAAAACGTCATTACACAAAAAAAGTTACAATATTGATTATATATATATATATATATATATATATATATATATATATATATATATATAATATATATATATATATATATATATATATATAATTTGTTTTTCTTCCAATAATATAGTATTCGCTTGAAATTAACAGCCTGGTCAATCAGGCTGTTGGATTCAACTCCTCTCAGTTTTGTTATACGAGTTACAGCATGGTTAATCACATCCAAAATTAAAGTTATTTCCAGATGCAGTCCTAAAATTTTTAACATTGCTCTCACTAGTGTTAATGTAGATTATTTCATAATTTAAATAATATATTTAATTACTGTAGTACATTTTAACAACAATTTAACTTATAATTTTTGCAGCATAGGTCATTTGAATATAAGTATTTTATTAGAAACTATTTCCT
Source organism: Procambarus clarkii (assembly GCF_040958095.1). NCBI lineage: Eukaryota > Metazoa > Arthropoda > Malacostraca > Decapoda > Cambaridae > Procambarus > Procambarus clarkii. Next base: position 5,818,359 of record NC_091206.1, on the reverse strand, counting down.
TCAGGTCTTCAGGGAAAATTCTTGAGGAGATGCACAAACTGCAAACAATGTGTGCATGTCCGAAGCAATGTTTGCAAGTTCTGCCAGTGTGACTTCCGAAACAGTAGAGAATTAATGAAGAAAGAAGAGGAAGCCCGTTTTCTACTTAAAGGCTAGAAGGCTTTAGAACGAAATACAGCAAGCCGGGTTCTACGAAGGATTGAAAATCAGGTATTGAAGTTTGTCTACATCTGTTGTATTCATTTGTATTCTTCTTATGCTGAACTTGCTTGATAAGGTATAGAATCAACATGAATAATGCTGTACAGTACTTACATACTATTTGTTTATTTATTTATATACAAGTTAGCACACTGGGATTATGAGAGTACATAGCATTGATGTTTTTACATTCTTGTAAAGCCACTAGCACACATAGTGTTTTGGGCAGGTCCTTAATCTAACAGATAATTTTAAATAGGCAATTTAAAGCTTAAATGGAAAAAAATTGGCTGGTACATTGTAAGAAAGTATCACAAAGATTACTATGTACATTAAAGTAAAATTTGAGGGTTATCAACATATAAATTGTAGCATAATTTGAGGAATATTTCAAGGTATAATATAGTAAGATATGCATTCAATATAACAATCATGATATAAGGTGATAGCAATGATTACAATGGAAAAGTTGTATGTTT